>NW_028274814.1:36410252-36563794 GCF_037043125.1 Eumetopias jubatus | reverse complement strand
CACATCAAGATACATAGTAATCCAAATGGGAAAAGGTAGTGATAAAGAAAAAACATTTAAAGCAGCAAGATAAAAGAAGACAGTTAACATGCAAGGGAAAGCCCATAAATCTATCAGCTGAGTTTTCAGCAGAAACTATGCAGGACAGAAGAAAGTGGCGTTAAATATTCAAAGTGCTGAATGAGAAAAATCTGCAGCAAGGAATAATTTATCCAGCAAGCCTATCCTTCAGAAAAGAAGGGGAGAAAAAGAGTTTCTTAGCCACACAAACTAAAAGAGTTCATGACCACTAAATTAACTACAAAAAATATTGAAGGGGACACTATGAGTGGAAAAAAATCGTAAGTGAGAGTATGACAATAATGAATCAAGGAAGCAGTAAAAATAAGTATTTCTGTAAAAGTCAGTTAAGGGATTCACAAAATAAAAGTATGTAAAATATGAAAACATATACCCTAACACATGAGGAGGAGTCAACAGTGGGTTTGAACTTAAACAGCATTCAACTTAATATAGACTGAAAAGGCTATATATAATCCAGGGGGTCACCACAAACCCAAACCTCTAATACACATGCAAAAGATAAAGGGAAAGAAATCCAAGAATATCATTAAAGAAAACGAGCAAACCATGAGAGAGAGAGCAAGAGAAGAAAGGATCAGAGAAAAACTACACAAAAAACTATGAAACAAGTAACAAAACATCAATAAATACATGTCTAATGATAATTAGTTTGAATGTAAATGGACTAAATGCTCCAAGCAAAAGAGCATGACAGAGTTTGTATATATATATAAAAGATTTCACACCTAAAGACACCTGCAGATGGAAATTAAGAGATGGAGAAACATTAATCATGCAAGTGGATGTCAAAAGAAGTCAGAGTAGCAATCCTTATATCAGACAAAATAGACTTTTTTAACATTGAAATTGAATTAGCCAACAGAGAGTACACCAGTAGTTTCAAATGTAGCGTTCCACAATTCATCAGTTGTGTATAACACCCAGTGTTCATCACATCACATGCATTCCTTAATGCCCATCACACAGTTACTCCATCTCCCCACCCACCTTTCCTCCAGCAACCCTCAGTTTGTTTCCAATAGTTAGGAACCTGTCATGGATTTTCTTCCTCTCTGGTTTCTTCGCATTCATTTTCCCTCCCTTCCCCTATGATCCTCTGTGCTGTTCCTTCTATTCCACATATGAGTAAAACCATATAATAATTGTTTTTCTCTGACTGACTTATTTTGCTCAGCATAATACCCTCCAGTGCCATCCACATCGATATGCTAAATATTGATCCTTTCTGATGGCTGAGTCACATTCCTTTGTATATGTATATACCATGTTTTCTTTATCCATTTATCTGTCGATGGATGTCTTGGTTCCTTCCACGGTTTGGCTACTGTGGACAATGTCGCTATAAACATTTGGGGTGCAGTTGCCCCTTCAGATCACTACATTTGTAGCTTTGGGGTAAATAAAATTGCTGGGGTGTAAGGGAGCTCTGTTTTAACTTCTTGAGGAACCTCAATATTGTTTTCCAAAGTGGCTGTACCAGTTTTCATTCCCACTTTGAAGTGTAAGAGAGTTCCCCTTTCTCCTCACCAACATTTGTTATTTCTTTGCTTGTTAATTTTTGCAATTCTGACTGGTGTGAAGTGATATCTCATTGTCATTTGGATTTCTTTTTCCCCTTGCCAAGTGCTGTTGAGCAGTTTCTCATATGTCTGTTGGCCATTTGTGTGTCTTCTTTGGAGAAATACCTGTTCATATCTTCTGCCCATTTCTTGACTCGGTTATTTGTATTTTGGGTGTTGAGTTTGGGTGTTGAACGGTAGTAAAGCGTACGGCACTTTCATGATGCTTCCACACCCACTTTTGGAAATGCTTCTCTCTCAAGGATACCTGAAGATGTTAGTGGAGAGTTGCCGTATACGCAGACTTGCTTTTCCCAGGTGAGTGCATGGCACATTCCTTATTCACTCACGCGCGCGCGCGCGCGCACACACACACACACACACACAGAGTTGAACATGTTTCCGTCTCGTCAGGAAAGGAGGTGTTCGTTGAGAGACGGTTTCTCGCCAATGCTTTTGGGTGCTTGCCCTTTTCCCCCCGGAGAGTGAAGTGTATGCGCTTTTTGCCTAGGCTTCCGTACACACCCTTGAGAAGCCTTCCGTCACTCAGAAACAAGCCGTGAGTTGAAAGAGGCGTTCCACACAGACCTCCTTCTCAGAGCGAAGCCTGTCACACTTTTCCTTGGGCCTCCACACGCACTTTAGAAAAACTTCCTCCGGGAAGCTGTGAGTTGAACGACGGGTTTCCTACAGCGGTTTTCCGTGGGGGTAAGGATATATGGCACTTGGCCTTAGGCTTCCACGCACACATTGGAAACGGCTTCTCTCTTCGTGAAACAAGATGTGCGCTGAACGTTGCGTTCTGCGCAGGCTTGCTTTTCACACATCAGCCGATGGTACTTTCCCTAGGCTTCCACACGCGCAGAGAGTATCCCTTCCCTAAACCTGAACCAAGACGCGGGGGAAAGCTGCCTTCTACACCACCTTCTTTTCCGAGTTTCGTATAGAACCCTTGCGTTGTGCTTCCACATCCACTTTTGTCACTGCTTCGATATATCCTCCGGAGAGGGGTTCGCTTGAAAGACGGTCTCCCTCCGTCACGCTTTCAAGGAGTTAAGGATAGGGCACTCTCCTTATGCCTGCACACGTCCACTTGCAATCTCGACTGACTTCATGACCCCGTCCATATGCTACGCTGAAAGTCCCATTGCGCGCGGCCTTGTTTCTAAGAGATGAGGACAGGGCACGGCACGTTCCTTGTGCTTCCACCACGACTATATAAAAGGCTCCCGTCTCCAAGGCAAAGGATGTCAGGTGCAAGACGGCTTCGCAAAAGCGAGGTTGCCTCTTAGAGGGCGGTCTACGGCGCTCTGCTGACGCTTCCACGCCTACATATGCAAACGCTTCTGGGCTCACGAAAGAAGACGTCCGTTGAAAGCTGCCTTGTACCCCGACGCGTTTCTCGGAGTTAGGTCCAGGGAACGGTCCCTGTGCGATCACACGCAGCCTTGAGATGGCTCAGCTCTTTTGGATCGTCAGGGAGGACGTTTCTCGGAGTTAGGTCCAGGGAAAGGTAGTAAAGCGTACGGCACTTTCATGATGCTTCCACACCCACTTTTGGAAATGCTTCTCTCTCCAGGATACCTGAAGATGCTAGTGGCGAGTCGCCGTAGACGCAGACTTGCTTTTCCCAGGTCAGTACATGGCACTCTCCTTATTCACTCACGCACGCGCGCGCGCGCGTGCCCTCACACACACACACACACACACACACACACACAGAGTTGAACATGTTTCTGTCTCGTCAGGAAAGAAGGTGATCGTTGAGAGACGGTTTCTCGCCGATGCTTTTGGGTTCTTGCTTTTTTCCCCCCGGAGAGAGAAGTGTAGCCGCTTTTTCCCTAGGCTTCCGTACACACCCTTGAGAAGCCTTCCGTCAGCCAGAAACAAGCCATGAGTTGAAAGAGGCGTTCCACGCAGACCTCCTTCTCAGAGCGAAGCCTGTCACACTTTTCCTTGTGAAGTCAACTAGAGAGATACAAATACTTTCTCAATGATTGCTTTAACAAAAAAGGACTAAATATCCCAATCAGAAAACATAGACTGTAAAGAGGAAGCAAGACCCATCTCTATGCTGCCTACCAGAGAATCACTTCAGACCTAAAAATAAAAGCAGATTGGAAGTAATGGGACACAAAACCATTTATCATGCAAATGGAAGTGAAAAGAAAGTTGGAGTCGTAATATTTTTATGAGACAAAATAAACTGAATTGTGGGGAAGATGGCAGAGTAGAAGGACCCTAAACTCACCTCATCCCACAGATACAACTAGGTAACACTCACACCAGAGTCACCCAGAAATGGACCTTCAGGTTTCCCCACAAAACTATACAACTAAATGGAGAGAGGGAATCACATCAAAGATGGTAGGAAGGACAAGGACTCTGTAGGAATCTAAAGCCCATATTTCTGACCACCAGAGGGAGGGAACCACAGTCACAGAGGGGCCAGAAACAAACTACTACACCGGGGAGCCTCTAAAGCGTAGAGACATCCTCATAGCTTATGGCTTTGAAAATCAGAAGGGATGACATTTGTGAGCGTATACAACCAGCAGACTTAAAGCTTGGAACTTTTAAAAATCAGCTGTCTCAGCTCTGAGAGAGCACAGAAGGTGATAGGAAGCTGAGATCTGTCCTTAAAGATTAAGCAGAGCAAAGAGTGTGGAGAAGCTTGGGTGAAGCAGGTTGAAAGGTGCTTGAGGATTAAACAAGGGAGACATAGTTCCTGAACTCAGAGTTTGCTAAGGGACTTGTCCAGGAACAAAGGAGCTGGCAGGTGCCATTTCCCTCTACGGCCCCTCATTATAAACACACACCTACCTGCAAGACCAAGCACAATCTAGCAATCACTAACTTGCATAAACCATGGCCCATCCCCACACCTACCACACCTGCTTCAGTCCCAGTGCTGTGGATACCCTCCCTGATAAGACCCACACAATCCTTGACAACAATATGTCTCCCCATCACCCACAGAACACGCATGCATCTTGTTAAAACAGCACACCCCATGTGTTGTGCACAATGACACAGTCCAGATCCAGTCTCTGTTGTTGCTATGCATTACCTTCAGAGGAGAACCAGCATCACCAAGTGAAAAATGTATGTTCTGCCCCGTATTTTCAAGAACAAGCAATATATCTGACCTTCCTAACAGAGAGATATTCTCTGAGAAGTAGGCCAAATGAGCAGACAGAGGACTATGTCCTAAACGAAAGAAGAGGACAAAGCCACAGCAAGAGACCTAAACAAAATGGATATAAGGAACATGCCTGACAGAAAATTTAAGATAACAATTATAAAGATACTCACTGGGGAAATGAAAAGAGGGAGGACATCAGAAGGGGGAACATCATTGAGACTCTTAACAAAGAGATATGAAAGAAATAATCAGAGATGTGGAACACAAGAAATGAAATGAAGAATATACTAGATAGAATAATTAGCAGGATGGACGAAGCAGAGGAACAAATTAATGAACTAGAAGACAGTAATGGAATGTAATCAAGCGGAACAAATGAGAGGAAAAAGAAGTATGCAAAAATGAGAAGAGACTTAGGGAATTCAGTGACTCCATCCAGTGTAACAACACCCACATGAGAGGGATCCCAGAAGGTGAAAAGGGGGAAAAGGGGGCAGAAAATCTATTTGACCAAAGAAGAGCTGAAAACTTAACCTAATCTGGTGAAGGAAACCTATACAAATCCATAAGGCATAGAGATCCCCTCCCACAAAATCAACCTAAGGAGGTCCACATCAAGATACATAGTAATCCAAATGGGAAAAGGTAGTGATAAAGAAAAAACATTTAAAGCAGCAAGATAAAAGAAGACAGTTAACATGCAAGGGAAAGCCCATAAATCTATCAGCTGAGTTTTCAGCAGAAACTATGCAGGACAGAAGAAAGTGGCGTTAAATATTCAAAGTGCTGAATGAGAAAAATCTGCAGCAAGGAATAATTTATCCAGCAAGCCTATCCTTCAGAAAAGAAGGGGAGAAAAAGAGTTTCTTAGCCACACAAACTAAAAGAGTTCATGACCACTAAATTAACTACAAAAAATATTGAAGGGGACACTATGAGTGGAAAAAAATCGTAAGTGAGAGTATGACAATAATGAATCAAGGAAGCAGTAAAAATAAGTATTTCTGTAAAAGTCAGTTAAGGGATTCACAAAATAAAAGTATGTAAAATATGAAAACATATACCCTAACACATGAGGAGGAGTCAACAGTGGGTTTGAACTTAAACAGCATTCAACTTAATATAGACTGAAAAGGCTATATATAATCCAGGGGGTCACCACAAACCCAAACCTCTAATACACATGCAAAAGATAAAGGGAAAGAAATCCAAGAATATCATTAAAGAAAACGAGCAAACCATGAGAGAGAGAGCAAGAGAAGAAAGGATCAGAGAAAAACTACACAAAAAACTATGAAACAAGTAACAAAACATCAATAAATACATGTCTAATGATAATTAGTTTGAATGTAAATGGACTAAATGCTCCAAGCAAAAGAGCATGACAGAGTTTGTATATATATATAAAAGATTTCACACCTAAAGACACCTGCAGATGGAAATTAAGAGATGGAGAAACATTAATCATGCAAGTGGATGTCAAAAGAAGTCAGAGTAGCAATCCTTATATCAGACAAAATAGACTTTTTTAACATTGAAATTGAATTAGCCAACAGAGAGTACACCAGTAGTTTCAAATGTAGCGTTCCACAATTCATCAGTTGTGTATAACACCCAGTGTTCATCACATCACATGCATTCCTTAATGCCCATCACACAGTTACTCCATCTCCCCACCCACCTTTCCTCCAGCAACCCTCAGTTTGTTTCCAATAGTTAGGAACCTGTCATGGATTTTCTTCCTCTCTGGTTTCTTCGCATTCATTTTCCCTCCCTTCCCCTATGATCCTCTGTGCTGTTCCTTCTATTCCACATATGAGTAAAACCATATAATAATTGTTTTTCTCTGACTGACTTATTTTGCTCAGCATAATACCCTCCAGTGCCGTCCACATCGATATGCTAAATATTGATCCTTTCTGATGGCTGAGTCACATTCCTTTGTATATGTATATACCATGTTTTCTTTATCCATTTATCTGTCGATGGATGTCTTGGTTCCTTCCACGGTTTGGCTACTGTGGACAATGTCGCTATAAACATTTGGGGTGCAGTTGCCCCTTCAGATCACTACATTTGTAGCTTTGGGGTAAATAAAATTGCTGGGGTGTAAGGGAGCTCTGTTTTAACTTCTTGAGGAACCTCAATATTGTTTTCCAAAGTGGCTGTACCAGTTTTCATTCCCACTTTGAAGTGTAAGAGAGTTCCCCTTTCTCCTCACCAACATTTGTTATTTCTTTGCTTGTTAATTTTTGCAATTCTGACTGGTGTGAAGTGATATCTCATTGTCATTTGGATTTCTTTTTCCCCTTGCCAAGTGCTGTTGAGCAGTTTCTCATATGTCTGTTGGCCATTTGTGTGTCTTCTTTGGAGAAATACCTGTTCATATCTTCTGCCCATTTCTTGACTCGGTTATTTGTATTTTGGGTGTTGAGTTTGGGTGTTGAACGGTAGTAAAGCGTACGGCACTTTCATGATGCTTCCACACCCACTTTTGGAAATGCTTCTCTCTCAAGGATACCTGAAGATGTTAGTGGAGAGTTGCCGTATACGCAGACTTGCTTTTCCCAGGTGAGTGCATGGCACATTCCTTATTCACTCACGCGCGCGCGCGCGCGCACACACACACACACACACACAGAGTTGAACATGTTTCCGTCTCGTCAGGAAAGGAGGTGTTCGTTGAGAGACGGTTTCTCGCCAATGCTTTTGGGTGCTTGCCCTTTTCCCCCCGGAGAGTGAAGTGTATGCGCTTTTTGCCTAGGCTTCCGTACACACCCTTGAGAAGCCTTCCGTCACTCAGAAACAAGCCGTGAGTTGAAAGAGGCGTTCCACACAGACCTCCTTCTCAGAGCGAAGCCTGTCACACTTTTCCTTGGGCCTCCACACGCACTTTAGAAAAACTTCCTCCGGGAAGCTGTGAGTTGAACGACGGGTTTCCTACAGCGGTTTTCCGTGGGGGTAAGGATATATGGCACTTGGCCTTAGGCTTCCACGCACACATTGGAAACGGCTTCTCTCTTCGTGAAACAAGATGTGCGCTGAACGTTGCGTTCTGCGCAGGCTTGCTTTTCACACATCAGCCGATGGTACTTTCCCTAGGCTTCCACACGCGCAGAGAGTATCCCTTCCCTAAACCTGAACCAAGACGCGGGGGAAAGCTGCCTTCTACACCACCTTCTTTTCCGAGTTTCGTATAGAACCCTTGCGTTGTGCTTCCACATCCACTTTTGTCACTGCTTCGAAATATCCTCCGGAGAGGGGTTCGCTTGAAAGACGGTCTCCCTCCGTCACGCTTTCAAGGAGTTAAGGATAGGGCACTCTCCTTATGCCTGCACACGTCCACTTGCAATCTCGACTGACTTCATGACCCCGTCCATATGCTACGCTGAAAGTCCCATTGCGCGCGGCCTTGTTTCTAAGAGATGAGGACAGGGCACGGCACGTTCCTTGTGCTTCCACCACGACTATATAAAAGGCTCCCGTCTCCAAGGCAAAGGATGTCAGGTGCAAGACGGCTTCGCAAAAGCGAGGTTGCCTCTTAGAGGGCGGTCTACGGCGCTCTGCTGACGCTTCCACGCCTACATATGCAAACGCTTCTGGGCTCACGAAAGAAGACGTCCGTTGAAAGCTGCCTTGTACCCCGACGCGTTTCTCGGAGTTAGGTCCAGGGAACGGTCCCTGTGCGATCACACGCAGCCTTGAGATGGCTCAGCTCTTTTGGATCGTCAGGGAGGACGTTTCTCGGAGTTAGGTCCAGGGAAAGGTAGTAAAGCGTACGGCACTTTCATGATGCTTCCACACCCACTTTTGGAAATGCTTCTCTCTCCAGGATACCTGAAGATGCTAGTGGCGAGTCGCCGTAGACGCAGACTTGCTTTTCCCAGGTCAGTACATGGCACTCTCCTTATTCACTCACGCACGCGCGCGCGCGCGTGCCCTCACACACACACACACACACACACACACACACAGAGTTGAACATGTTTCTGTCTCGTCAGGAAAGAAGGTGATCGTTGAGAGACGGTTTCTCGCCGATGCTTTTGGGTTCTTGCTTTTTTCCCCCCGGAGAGAGAAGTGTAGCCGCTTTTTCCCTAGGCTTCCGTACACACCCTTGAGAAGCCTTCCGTCAGCCAGAAACAAGCCATGAGTTGAAAGAGGCGTTCCACGCAGACCTCCTTCTCAGAGCGAAGCCTGTCACACTTTTCCTTGTGAAGTCAACTAGAGAGATACAAATACTTTCTCAATGATTGCTTTAACAAAAAAGGACTAAATATCCCAATCAGAAAACATAGACTGTAAAGAGGAAGCAAGACCCATCTCTATGCTGCCTACCAGAGAATCACTTCAGACCTAAAAATAAAAGCAGATTGGAAGTAATGGGACACAAAACCATTTATCATGCAAATGGAAGTGAAAAGAAAGTTGGAGTCGTAATATTTTTATGAGACAAAATAAACTGAATTGTGGGGAAGATGGCAGAGTAGAAGGACCCTAAACTCACCTCATCCCACAGATACAACTAGGTAACACTCACACCAGAGTCACCCAGAAATGGACCTTCAGGTTTCCCCACAAA
The DNA here is from genome assembly GCF_037043125.1 of Eumetopias jubatus. Lineage (NCBI taxonomy): Eukaryota > Metazoa > Chordata > Mammalia > Carnivora > Otariidae > Eumetopias > Eumetopias jubatus. Next base: position 36,554,427 of record NW_028274814.1, on the reverse strand, counting down.
ACTATACAACTAAATGGAGAGAGGGAATCACATCAAAGATGGTAGGAAGGACAAGGACTCTGTAGGAATCTAAAGCCCATATTTCTGACCACCAGAGGGAGGGAACCACAGTCACAGAGGGGCCAGAAACAAACTACTACACCGGGGAGCCTCTAAAGCGTAGAGACATCCTCATAGCTTATGGCTTTGAAAATCAGAAGGGATGACATTTGTGAGCGTATACAACCAGCAGACTTAAAGCTTGGAACTTTTAAAAATCAGCTGTCTCAGCTCTGAGAGAGCACAGAAGGTGATAGGAAGCTGAGATCTGTCCTTAAAGATTAAGCAGAGCAAAGAGTGTGGAGAAGCTTGGGTGAAGCAGGTTGAAAGGTGCTTGAGGATTAAACAAGGGAGACATAGTTCCTGAACTCAGAGTTTGCTAAGGGACTTGTCCAGGAACAAAGGAGCTGGCAGGTTCCATTTCCCTCTACGGCCCCTCATTATAAACACACACCTACCTGCAAGACCAAGCACAATCTAGCAATCACTAACTTGCATAAACCATGGCCCATCCCCACACCTACCACACCTGCTTCAGTCCCAGTGCTGTGGATACCCTCCCTGATAAGACCCACACAATCCTTGACAACAATATGTCTCCCCATCACCCACAGAACACGCATGCATCTTGTTAAAACAGCACACCCCATGTGTTGTGCACAATGACACAGTCCAGATCCAGTCTCTGTTGTTGCTATGCATTACCTTCAGAGGAGAACCAGCATCACCAAGTGAAAAATGTATGTTCTGCCCCGTATTTTCAAGAACAAGCAATATATCTGACCTTCCTAACAGAGAGATATTCTCTGAGAAGTAGGCCAAATGAGCAGACAGAGGACTATGTCCTAAACGAAAGAAGAGGACAAAGCCACAGCAAGAGACCTAAACAAAATGGATATAAGGAACATGCCTGACAGAAAATTTAAGATAACAATTATAAAGATACTCACTGGGGAAATGAAAAGAGGGAGGACATCAGAAGGGGGAACATCATTGAGACTCTTAACAAAGAGATATGAAAGAAATAATCAGAGATGTGGAACACAAGAAATGAAATGAAGAATATACTAGATAGAATAATTAGCAGGATGGACGAAGCAGAGGAACAAATTAATGAACTAGAAGACAGTAATGGAAAGTAATCAAGCGGAACAAATGAGAGGAAAAAGAAGTATGCAAAAATGAGAAGAGACTTAGGGAATTCAGTGACTCCATCCAGTGTAACAACACCCACATGAGAGGGATCCCAGAAGGTGAAAAGGGGGAAAAGGGGGCAGAAAATCTATTTGACCAAAGAAGAGCTGAAAACTTAACCTAATCTGGTGAAGGAAACCTATACAAATCCATAAGGCATAGAGATCCCCTCCCACAAAATCAACCTAAGGAGGTCCACATCAAGATACATAGTAATCCAAATGGGAAAAGGTAGTGATAAAGAAAAAACATTTAAAGCAGCAAGATAAAAGAAGACAGTTAACATGCAAGGGAAAGCCCATAAATCTATCAGCTGAGTTTTCAGCAGAAACTATGCAGGACAGAAGAAAGTGGCGTTAAATATTCAAAGTGCTGAATGAGAAAAATCTGCAGCAAGGAATAATTTATCCAGCAAGCCTATCCTTCAGAAAAGAAGGGGAGAAAAAGAGTTTCTTAGCCACACAAACTAAAAGAGTTCATGACCACTAAATTAACTACAAAAAATATTGAAGGGGACACTATGAGTGGAAAAAAATCGTAAGTGAGAGTATGACAATAATGAATCAAGGAAGCAGTAAAAATAAGTATTTCTGTAAAAGTCAGTTAAGGGATTCACAAAATAAAAGTATGTAAAATATGAAAACATATACCCTAACACATGAGGAGGAGTCAACAGTGGGTTTGAACTTAAACAGCATTCAACTTAATATAGACTGAAAAGGCTATATATAATCCAGGGGGTCACCACAAACCCAAACCTCTAATACACATGCAAAAGATAAAGGGAAAGAAATCCAAGAATATCATTAAAGAAAACGAGCAAACCATGAGAGAGAGAGCAAGAGAAGAAAGGATCAGAGAAAAACTACACAAAAAACTATGAAACAAGTAACAAAACATCAATAAATACATGTCTAATGATAATTAGTTTGAATGTAAATGGACTAAATGCTCCAAGCAAAAGAGCATGACAGAGTTTGTATATATATATAAAAGATTTCACACCTAAAGACACCTGCAGATGGAAATTAAGAGATGGAGAAACATTAATCATGCAAGTGGATGTCAAAAGAAGTCAGAGTAGCAATCCTTATATCAGACAAAATAGACTTTTTTAACATTGAAATTGAATTAGCCAACAGAGAGTACACCAGTAGTTTCAAATGTAGCGTTCCACAATTCATCAGTTGTGTATAACACCCAGTGTTCATCACATCACATGCATTCCTTAATGCCCATCACACAGTTACTCCATCTCCCCACCCACCTTTCCTCCAGCAACCCTCAGTTTGTTTCCAATAGTTAGGAACCTGTCATGGATTTTCTTCCTCTCTGGTTTCTTCGCATTCATTTTCCCTCCCTTCCCCTATGATCCTCTGTGCTGTTCCTTCTATTCCACATATGAGTAAAACCATATAATAATTGTTTTTCTCTGACTGACTTATTTTGCTCAGCATAATACCCTCCAGTGCCGTCCACATCGATATGCTAAATATTGATCCTTTCTGATGGCTGAGTCACATTCCTTTGTATATGTATATACCATGTTTTCTTTATCCATTTATCTGTCGATGGATGTCTTGGTTCCTTCCACGGTTTGGCTACTGTGGACAATGTCGCTATAAACATTTGGGGTGCAGTTGCCCCTTCAGATCACTACATTTGTAGCTTTGGGGTAAATAAAATTGCTGGGGTGTAAGGGAGCTCTGTTTTAACTTCTTGAGGAACCTCAATATTGTTTTCCAAAGTGGCTGTACCAGTTTTCATTCCCACTTTGAAGTGTAAGAGAGTTCCCCTTTCTCCTCACCAACATTTGTTATTTCTTTGCTTGTTAATTTTTGCAATTCTGACTGGTGTGAAGTGATATCTCATTGTCATTTGGATTTCTTTTTCCCCTTGCCAAGTGCTGTTGAGCAGTTTCTCATATGTCTGTTGGCCATTTGTGTGTCTTCTTTGGAGAAATACCTGTTCATATCTTCTGCCCATTTCTTGACTCGGTTATTTGTATTTTGGGTGTTGAGTTTGGGTGTTGAACGGTAGTAAAGCGTACGGCACTTTCATGATGCTTCCACACCCACTTTTGGAAATGCTTCTCTCTCAAGGATACCTGAAGATGTTAGTGGAGAGTTGCCGTATACGCAGACTTGCTTTTCCCAGGTGAGTGCATGGCACATTCCTTATTCACTCACGCGCGCGCGCGCGCGCACACACACACACACACACACAGAGTTGAACATGTTTCCGTCTCGTCAGGAAAGGAGGTGTTCGTTGAGAGACGGTTTCTCGCCAATGCTTTTGGGTGCTTGCCCTTTTCCCCCCGGAGAGTGAAGTGTATGCGCTTTTTGCCTAGGCTTCCGTACACACCCTTGAGAAGCCTTCCGTCACTCAGAAACAAGCCGTGAGTTGAAAGAGGCGTTCCACACAGACCTCCTTCTCAGAGCGAAGCCTGTCACACTTTTCCTTGGGCCTCCACACGCACTTTAGAAAAACTTCCTCCGGGAAGCTGTGAGTTGAACGACGGGTTTCCTACAGCGGTTTTCCGTGGGGGTAAGGATATATGGCACTTGGCCTTAGGCTTCCACGCACACATTGGAAACGGCTTCTCTCTTCGTGAAACAAGATGTGCGCTGAACGTTGCGTTCTGCGCAGGCTTGCTTTTCACACATCAGCCGATGGTACTTTCCCTAGGCTTCCACACGCGCAGAGAGTATCCCTTCCCTAAACCTGAACCAAGACGCGGGGGAAAGCTGCCTTCTACACCACCTTCTTTTCCGAGTTTCGTATAGAACCCTTGCGTTGTGCTTCCACATCCACTTTTGTCACTGCTTCGATATATCCTCCGGAGAGGGGTTCGCTTGAAAGACGGTCTCCCTCCGTCACGCTTTCAAGGAGTTAAGGATAGGGCACTCTCCTTATGCCTGCACACGTCCACTTGCAATCTCGACTGACTTCATGACCCCGTCCATATGCTACGCTGAAAGTCCCATTGCGCGCGGCCTTGTTTCTAAGAGATGAGGACAGGGCACGGCACGTTCCTTGTGCTTCCACCACGACTATATAAAAGGCTCCCGTCTCCAAGGCAAAGGATGTCACGTGCAAGACGGCTTCGCAAAAGCGAGGTTGCCTCTTAGAGGGCGGTCTACGGCGCTCTGCTGACGCTTCCACGCCTACATATGCAAACGCTTCTGGGCTCACGAAAGAAGACGTCCGTTGAAAGCTGCCTTGTACCCCGACGCGTTTCTCGGAGTTAGGTCCAGGGAACGGTCCCTGTGCGATCACACGCAGCCTTGAGATGGCTCAGCTCTTTTCGATCGTCAGGGAGGACGTTTCTCGGAGTTAGGTCCAGGGAAAGGTAGTAAAGCGTACGGCACTTTCATGATGCTTCCACACCCACTTTTGGAAATGCTTCTCTCTCCAGGATACCTGAAGATGCTAGTGGCGAGTCGCCGTAGACGCAGACTTGCTTTTCCCAGGTCAGTACATGGCACTCTCCTTATTCACTCACGCACGCGCGCGCGCGCGTGCCCTCACACACACACACACACACACACACACACACAGAGTTGAACATGTTTCTGTCTCGTCAGGAAAGAAGGTGATCGTTGAGAGACGGTTTCTCGCCGATGCTTTTGGGTTCTTGCTTTTTTCCCCCCGGAGAGAGAAGTGTAGCCGCTTTTTCCCTAGGCTTCCGTACACACCCTTGAGAAGCCTTCCGTCAGCCAGAAACAAGCCATGAGTTGAAAGAGGCGTTCCACGCAGACCTCCTTCTCAGAGCGAAGCCTGTCACACTTTTCCTTGTGAAGTCAACTAGAGAGATACAAATACTTTCTCAATGATTGCTTTAACAAAAAAGGACTAAATATCCCAATCAGAAAACATAGACTGTAAAGAGGAAGCAAGACCCATCTCTATGCTGCCTACCAGAGAATCACTTCAGACCTAAAAATAAAAGCAGATTGGAAGTAATGGGACACAAAACCATTTATCATGCAAATGGAAGTGAAAAGAAAGTTGGAGTCGTAATATTTTTATGAGACAAAATAAACTGAATTGTGGGGAAGATGGCAGAGTAGAAGGACCCTAAACTCACCTCATCCCACAGATACAACTAGGTAACACTCACACCAGAGTCACCCAGAAATGGACCTTCAGGTTTCCCCACAAAACTATACAACTAAATGGAGAGAGGGAATCACATCAAAGATGGTAGGAAGGACAAGGACTCTGTAGGAATCTAAAGCCCATATTTCTGACCACCAGAGGGAGGGAACCACAGTCACAGAGGGGCCAGAAACAAACTACTACACCGGGGAGCCTCTAAAGCGTAGAGACATCCTCATAGCTTATGGCTTTGAAAATCAGAAGGGATGACATTTGTGAGCGTATACAACCAGCAGACTTAAAGCTTGGAACTTTTAAAAATCAGCTGTCTCAGCTCTGAGAGAGCACAGAAGGTGATAGGAAGCTGAGATCTGTCCTTAAAGATTAAGCAGAGCAAAGAGTGTGGAGAAGCTTGGGTGAAGCAGGTTGAAAGGTGCTTGAGGATTAAACAAGGGAGACATAGTTCCTGAACTCAGAGTTTGCTAAGGGACTTGTCCAGGAACAAAGGAGCTGGCAGGTGCCATTTCCCTCTACGGCCCCTCATTATAAACACACACCTACCTGCAAGACCAAGCACAATCTAGCAATCACTAACTTGCATAAACCATGGCCCATCCCCACACCTACCACACCTGCTTCAGTCCCAGTGCTGTGGATACCCTCCCTGATAAGACCCACACAATCCTTGACAACAATATGTCTCCCCATCACCCACAGAACACGCATGCATCTTGTTAAAACAGCACACCCCATGTGTTGTGCACAATGACACAGTCCAGATCCAGTCTCTGTTGTTGCTATGCATTACCTTCAGAGGAGAACCAGCATCACCAAGTGAAAAATGTATGTTCTGCCCCGTATTTTCAAGAACAAGCAATATATCTGACCTTCCTAACAGAGAGATATTCTCTGAGAAGTAGGCCAAATGAGCAGACAGAGGACTATGTCCTAAACGAAAGAAGAGGACAAAGCCACAGCAAGAGACCTAAACAAAATGGATATAAGGAACATGCCTGACAGAAAATTTAAGATAACAATTATAAAGATACTCACTGGGGAAATGAAAAGAGGGAGGACATCAGAAGGGGGAACATCATTGAGACTCTTAACAAAGAGATATGAAAGAAATAATCAGAGATGTGGAACACAAGAAATGAAATGAAGAATATACTAGATAGAATAATTAGCAGGATGGACGAAGCAGAGGAACAAATTAATGAACTAGAAGACAGTAATGGAATGTAATCAAGCGGAACAAATGAGAGGAAAAAGAAGTATGCAAAAATGAGAAGAGACTTAGGGAATTCAGTGACTCCATCCAGTGTAACAACACCCACATGAGAGGGATCCCAGAAGGTGAAAAGGGGGAAAAGGGGGCAGAAAATCTATTTGACCAAAGAAGAGCTGAAAACTTAACCTAATCTGGTGAAGGAAACCTATACAAATCCATAAGGCATAGAGATCCCCTCCCACAAAATCAACCTAAGGAGGTCCACATCAAGATACATAGTAATCCAAATGGGAAAAGGTAGTGATAAAGAAAAAACATTTAAAACAGCAAGATAAAAGAAGACAGTTAACATGCAAGGGAAAGCCCATAAATCTATCAGCTGAGTTTTCAGCAGAAACTATGCAGGACAGAAGAAAGTGGCGTTAAATATTCAAAGTGCTGAATGAGAAAAATCTGCAGCAAGGAATAATTTATCCAGCAAGCCTATCCTTCAGAAAAGAAGGGGAGAAAAAGAGTTTCTTAGCCACACAAACTAAAAGAGTTCATGACCACTAAATTAACTACAAAAAATATTGAAGGGGACACTATGAGTGGAAAAAAATCGTAAGTGAGAGTATGACAATAATGAATCAAGGAAGCAGTAAAAATAAGTATTTCTGTAAAAGTCAGTTAAGGGATTCACAAAATAAAAGTATGTAAAATATGAAAACATATACCCTAACACATGAGGAGGAGTCAACAGTGGGTTTGAACTTAAACAGCATTCAACTTAATATAGACTGAAAAGGCTATATATAATCCAGGGGGTCACCACAAACCCAAACCTCTAATACACATGCAAAAGATAAAGGGAAAGAAATCCAAGAATATCATTAAAGAAAACGAGCAAACCATGAGAGAGAGAGCAAGAGAAGAAAGGATCAGAGAAAAACTACACAAAAAACTATGAAACAAGTAACAAAACATCAATAAATACATGTCTAATGATAATTAGTTTGAATGTAAATGGACTAAATGCTCCAAGCAAAAGAGCATGACAGAGTTTGTATATATATATAAAAGATTTCACACCTAAAGACACCTGCAGATGGAAATTAAGAGATGGAGAAACATTAATCATGCAAGTGGATGTCAAAAGAAGTCAGAGTAGCAATCCTTATATCAGACAAAATAGACTTTTTTAACATTGAAATTGAATTAGCCAACAGAGAGTACACCAGTAGTTTCAAATGTAGCGTTCCACAATTCATCAGTTGTGTATAACACCCAGTGTTCATCACATCACATGCATTCCTTAATGCCCATCACACAGTTACTCCATCTCCCCACCCACCTTTCCTCCAGCAACCCTCAGTTTGTTTCCAATAGTTAGGAACCTGTCATGGATTTTCTTCCTCTCTGGTTTCTTCGCATTCATTTTCCCTCCCTTCCCCTATGATCCTCTGTGCTGTTCCTTCTATTCCACATATGAGTAAAACCATATAATAATTGTTTTTCTCTGACTGACTTATTTTGCTCAGCATAATACCCTCCAGTGCCGTCCACATCGATATGCTAAATATTGATCCTTTCTGATGGCTGAGTCACATTCCTTTGTATATGTATATACCATGTTTTCTTTATCCATTTATCTGTCGATGGATGTCTTGGTTCCTTCCACGGTTTGGCTACTGTGGACAATGTCGCTATAAACATTTGGGGTGCAGTTGCCCCTTCAGATCACTACATTTGTAGCTTTGGGGTAAATAAAATTGCTGGGGTGTAAGGGAGCTCTGTTTTAACTTCTTGAGGAACCTCAATATTGTTTTCCAAAGTGGCTGTACCAGTTTTCATTCCCACTTTGAAGTGTAAGAGAGTTCCCCTTTCTCCTCACCAACATTTGTTATTTCTTTGCTTGTTAATTTTTGCAATTCTGACTGGTGTGAAGTGATATCTCATTGTCATTTGGATTTCTTTTTCCCCTTGCCAAGTGCTGTTGAGCAGTTTCTCATATGTCTGTTGGCCATTTGTGTGTCTTCTTTGGAGAAATACCTGTTCATATCTTCTGCCCATTTCTTGACTCGGTTATTTGTATTTTGGGTGTTGAGTTTGGGTGTTGAACGGTAGTAAAGCGTACGGCACTTTCATGATGCTTCCACACCCACTTTTGGAAATGCTTCTCTCTCAAGGATACCTGAAGATGTTAGTGGAGAGTTGCCGTATACGCAGACTTGCTTTTCCCAGGTGAGTGCATGGCACATTCCTTATTCACTCACGCGCGCGCGCGCGCGCACACACACACACACACACACAGAGTTGAACATGTTTCCGTCTCGTCAGGAAAGGAGGTGTTCGTTGAGAGACGGTTTCTCGCCAATGCTTTTGGGTGCTTGCCCTTTTCCCCCCGGAGAGTGAAGTGTATGCGCTTTTTGCCTAGGCTTCCGTACACACCCTTGAGAAGCCTTCCGTCACTCAGAAACAAGCCGTGAGTTGAAAGAGGCGTTCCACACAGACCTCCTTCTCAGAGCGAAGCCTGTCACACTTTTCCTTGGGCCTCCACACGCACTTTAGAAAAACTTCCTCCGGGAAGCTGTGAGTTGAACGACGGGTTTCCTACAGCGGTTTTCCGTGGGGGTAAGGATATATGGCACTTGGCCTTAGGCTTCCACGCACACATTGGAAACGGCTTCTCTCTTCGTGAAACAAGATGTGCGCTGAACGTTGCGTTCTGCGCAGGCTTGCTTTTCACACATCAGCCGATGGTACTTTCCCTAGGCTTCCACACGCGCAGAGAGTATCCCTTCCCTAAACCTGAACCAAGACGCGGGGGAAAGCTGCCTTCTACACCACCTTCTTTTCCGAGTTTCGTATAGAACCCTTGCGTTGTGCTTCCACATCCACTTTTGTCACTGCTTCGATATATCCTCCGGAGAGGGGTTCGCTTGAAAGACGGTCTCCCTCCGTCACGCTTTCAAGGAGTTAAGGATAGGGCACTCTCCTTATGCCTGCACACGTCCACTTGCAATCTCGACTGACTTCATGACCCCGTCCATATGCTACGCTGAAAGTCCCATTGCGCGCGGCCTTGTTTCTAAGAGATGAGGACAGGGCACGGCACGTTCCTTGTGCTTCCACCACGACTATATAAAAGGCTCCCGTCTCCAAGGCAAAGGATGTCAGGTGCAAGACGGCTTCGCAAAAGCGAGGTTGCCTCTTAGAGGGCGGTCTACGGCGCTCTGCTGACGCTTCCACGCCTACATATGCAAACGCTTCTGGGCTCACGAAAGAAGACGTCCGTTGAAAGCTGCCTTGTACCCCGACGCGTTTCTCGGAGTTAGGTCCAGGGAACGGTCCCTGTGCGATCACACGCAGCCTTGAGATGGCTCAGCTCTTTTGGATCGTCAGGGAGGACGTTTCTCGGAGTTAGGTCCAGGGAAAGGTAGTAAAGCGTACGGCACTTTCATGATGCTTCCACACCCACTTTTGGAAATGCTTCTCTCTCCAGGATACCTGAAGATGCTAGTGGCGAGTCGCCGTAGACGCAGACTTGCTTTTCCCAGGTCAGTACATGGCACTCTCCTTATTCACTCACGCACGCGCGCGCGCGCGTGCCCTCACACACACACACACACACACACACACACACACACAGAGTTGAACATGTTTCTGTCTCGTCAGGAAAGAAGGTGATCGTTGAGAGACGGTTTCTCGCCGATGCTTTTGGGTTCTTGCTTTTTTCCCCCCGGAGAGAGAAGTGTAGCCGCTTTTTCCCTAGGCTTCCGTACACACCCTTGAGAAGCCTTCCGTCAGCCAGAAACAAGCCATGAGTTGAAAGAGGCGTTCCACGCAGACCTCCTTCTCAGAGCGAAGCCTGTCACACTTTTCCTTGTGAAGTCAACTAGAGAGATACAAATACTTTCTCAATGATTGCTTTAACAAAAAAGGACTAAATATCCCAATCAGAAAACATAGACTGTAAAGAGGAAGCAAGACCCATCTCTATGCTGCCTAGCAGAGAATCACTTCAGACCTAAAAATAAAAGCAGATTGGAAGTAATGGGACACAAAACCATTTATCATGCAAATGGAAGTGAAAAGAAAGTTGGAGTCGTAATATTTTTATGAGACAAAATAAACTGAATTGTGGGGAAGATGGCAGAGTAGAAGGACCCTAAACTCACCTCATCCCACAGATACAACTAGGTAACACTCACACCAGAGTCACCCAGAAATGGACCTTCAGGTTTCCCCACAAAACTATACAACTAAATGGAGAGAGGGAATCACATCAAAGATGGTAGGAAGGACAAGGACTCTGTAGGAATCTAAAGCCCATATTTCTGACCACCAGAGGGAGGGAACCACAGTCACAGAGGGGCCAGAAACAAACTACTACACCGGGGAGCCTCTAAAGCGTAGAGACATCCTCATAGCTTATGGCTTTGAAAATCAGAAGGGATGACATTTGTGAGCGTATACAACCAGCAGACTTAAAGCTTGGAACTTTTAAAAATCAGCTGTCTCAGCTCTGAGAGAGCACAGAAGGTGATAGGAAGCTGAGATCTGTCCTTAAAGATTAAGCAGAGCAAAGAGTGTGGAGAAGCTTGGGTGAAGCAGGTTGAAAGGTGCTTGAGGATTAAACAAGGGAGACATAGTTCCTGAACTCAGAGTTTGCTAAGGGACTTGTCCAGGAACAAAGGAGCTGGCAGGTTCCATTTCCCTCTACGGCCCCTCATTATAAACACACACCTACCTGCAAGACCAAGCACAATCTAGCAATCACTAACTTGCATAAACCATGGCCCATCCCCACACCTACCACACCTGCTTCAGTCCCAGTGCTGTGGATACCCTCCCTGATAAGACCCACACAATCCTTGACAACAATATGTCTCCCCATCACCCACAGAACACGCATGCATCTTGTTAAAACAGCACACCCCATGTGTTGTGCACAATGACACAGTCCAGATCCAGTCTCTGTTGTTGCTATGCATTACCTTCAGAGGAGAACCAGCATCACCAAGTGAAAAATGTATGTTCTGCCCCGTATTTTCAAGAACAAGCAATATATCTGACCTTCCTAACAGAGAGATATTCTCTGAGAAGTAGGCCAAATGAGCAGACAGAGGACTATGTCCTAAACGAAAGAAGAGGACAAAGCCACAGCAAGAGACCTAAACAAAATGGATATAAGGAACATGCCTGACAGAAAATTTAAGATAACAATTATAAAGATACTCACTGGGGAAATGAAAAGAGGGAGGACATCAGAAGGGGGAACATCATTGAGACTCTTAACAAAGAGATATGAAAGAAATAATCAGAGATTTGGAACACAAGAAATGAAATGAAGAATATATTAGATAGAATAATTAGCAGGATGGACGAAGCAGAGGAACAAATTAATGAACTAGAAGACAGTAATGGAAAGTAATCAAGCGGAACAAATGAGAGGAAAAAGAAGTATGCAAAAATGAGAAGAGACTTAGGGAATTCAGTGACTCCATCCAGTGTAACAACACCCACATGAGAGGGATCCCAGAAGGTGAAAAGGGGGAAAAGGGGGCAGAAAATCTATTTGACCAAAGAAGAGCTGAAAACTTAACCTAATCTGGTGAAGGAAACCTATACAAATCCATAAGGCATAGAGATCCCCTCCCACAAAATCAACCTAAGGAGGTCCACATCAAGATACATAGTAATCCAAATGGGAAAAGGTAGTGATAAAGAAAAAACATTTAAAGCAGCAAGATAAAAGAAGACAGTTAACATGCAAGGGAAAGCCCATAAATCTATCAGCTGAGTTTTCAGCAGAAACTATGCAGGACAGAAGAAAGTGGCGTTAAATATTCAAAGTGCTGAATGAGAAAAATCTGCAGCAAGGAATAATTTATCCAGCAAGCCTATCCTTCAGAAAAGAAGGGGAGAAAAAGAGTTTCTTAGCCACACAAACTAAAAGAGTTCATGACCACTAAATTAACTACAAAAAATATTGAAGGGGACACTATGAGTGGAAAAAAATCGTAAGTGAGAGTATGACAATAATGAATCAAGGAAGCAGTAAAAATAAGTATTTCTGTAAAAGTCAGTTAAGGGATTCACAAAATAAAAGTATGTAAAATATGAAAACATATACCCTAACACATGAGGAGGAGTCAACAGTGGGTTTGAACTTAAACAGCATTCAACTTAATATAGACTGAAAAGGCTATATATAATCCAGGGGGTCACCACAAACCCAAACCTCTAATACACATGCAAAAGATAAAGGGAAAGAAATCCAAGAATATCATTAAAGAAAACGAGCAAACCATGAGAGAGAGAGCAAGAGAAGAAAGGATCAGAGAAAAACTACACAAAAAACTATGAAACAAGTAACAAAACATCAATAAATACATGTCTAATGATAATTAGTTTGAATGTAAATGGACTAAATGCTCCAAGCAAAAGAGCATGACAGAGTTTGTATATATATATAAAAGATTTCACACCTAAAGACACCTGCAGATGGAAATTAAGAGATGGAGAAACATTAATCATGCAAGTGGATGTCAAAAGAAGTCAGAGTAGCAATCCTTATATCAGACAAAATAGACTTTTTTAACATTGAAATTGAATTAGCCAACAGAGAGTACACCAGTAGTTTCAAATGTAGCGTTCCACAATTCATCAGTTGTGTATAACACCCAGTGTTCATCACATCACATGCATTCCTTAATGCCCATCACACAGTTACTCCATCTCCCCACCCACCTTTCCTCCAGCAACCCTCAGTTTGTTTCCAATAGTTAGGAACCTGTCATGGATTTTCTTCCTCTCTGGTTTCTTCGCATTCATTTTCCCTCCCTTCCCCTATGATCCTCTGTGCTGTTCCTTCTATTCCACATATGAGTAAAACCATATAATAATTGTTTTTCTCTGACTGACTTATTTTGCTCAGCATAATACCCTCCAGTGCCGTCCACATCGATATGCTAAATATTGATCCTTTCTGATGGCTGAGTCACATTCCTTTGTATATGTATATACCATGTTTTCTTTATCCATTTATCTGTCGATGGATGTCTTGGTTCCTTCCACGGTTTGGCTACTGTGGACAATGTCGCTATAAACATTTGGGGTGCAGTTGCCCCTTCAGATCACTACATTTGTAGCTTTGGGGTAAATAAAATTGCTGGGGTGTAAGGGAGCTCTGTTTTAACTTCTTGAGGAACCTCAATATTGTTTTCCAAAGTGGCTGTACCAGTTTTCATTCCCACTTTGAAGTGTAAGAGAGTTCCCCTTTCTCCTCACCAACATTTGTTATTTCTTTGCTTGTTAATTTTTGCAATTCTGACTGGTGTGAAGTGATATCTCATTGTCATTTGGATTTCTTTTTCCCCTTGCCAAGTGCTGTTGAGCAGTTTCTCATATGTCTGTTGGCCATTTGTGTGTCTTCTTTGGAGAAATACCTGTTCATATCTTCTGCCCATTTCTTGACTCGGTTATTTGTATTTTGGGTGTTGAGTTTGGGTGTTGAACGGTAGTAAAGCGTACGGCACTTTCATGATGCTTCCACACCCACTTTTGGAAATGCTTCTCTCTCAAGGATACCTGAAGATGTTAGTGGAGAGTTGCCGTATACGCAGACTTGCTTTTCCCAGGTGAGTGCATGGCACATTCCTTATTCACTCACGCGCGCGCGCGCGCGCACACACACACACACACACACAGAGTTGAACATGTTTCCGTCTCGTCAGGAAAGGAGGTGTTCGTTGAGAGACGGTTTCTCGCCAATGCTTTTGGGTGCTTGCCCTTTTCCCCCCGGAGAGTGAAGTGTATGCGCTTTTTGCCTAGGCTTCCGTACACACCCTTGAGAAGCCTTCCCTCAGCCAGAAACAAGCCGTGAGTTGAAAGAGGCGTTCCACACAGACCTCCTTCTCAGAGCGAAGCCTGTCACACTTTTCCTTGGGCCTCCACACGCACTTTAGAAAAACTTCCTCCGGGAAGCTGTGAGTTGAACGACGGGTTTCCTACAGCGGTTTTCCGTGGGGGTAAGGATATATGGCACTTGGCCTTAGGCTTCCACGCACACATTGGAAACGGCTTCTCTCTTCGTGAAACAAGATGTGCGCTGAACGTTGCGTTCTGCGCAGGCTTGCTTTTCACACATCAGCCGATGGTACTTTCCCTAGGCTTCCACACGCGCAGAGAGTATCCCTTCCCTAAACCTGAACCAAGACGCGGGGGAAAGCTGCCTTCTACACCACCTTCTTTTCCGAGTTTCGTATAGAACCCTTGCGTTGTGCTTCCACATCCACTTTTGTCACTGCTTCGATATATCCTCCGGAGAGGGGTTCGCTTGAAAGACGGTCTCCCTCCGTCACGCTTTCAAGGAGTTAAGGATAGGGCACTCTCCTTATGCCTGCACACGTCCACTTGCAATCTCGACTGACTTCATGACCCCGTCCATATGCTACGCTGAAAGTCCCATTGCGCGCGGCCTTGTTTCTAAGAGATGAGGACAGGGCACGGCACGTTCCTTGTGCTTCCACCACGACTATATAAAAGGCTCCCGTCTCCAAGGCAAAGGATGTCACGTGCAAGACGGCTTCGCAAAAGCGAGGTTGCCTCTTAGAGGGCGGTCTACGGCGCTCTGCTGACGCTTCCACGCCTACATATGCAAACGCTTCTGGGCTCACGAAAGAAGACGTCCGTTGAAAGCTGCCTTGTACCCCGACGCGTTTCTCGGAGTTAGGTCCAGGGAACGGTCCCTGTGCGATCACACGCAGCCTTGAGATGGCTCAGCTCTTTTCGATCGTCAGGGAGGACGTTTCTCGGAGTTAGGTCCAGGGAAAGGTAGTAAAGCGTACGGCACTTTCATGATGCTTCCACACCCACTTTTGGAAATGCTTCTCTCTCCAGGATACCTGAAGATGCTAGTGGCGAGTCGCCGTAGACGCAGACTTGCTTTTCCCAGGTCAGTACATGGCACTCTCCTTATTCACTCACGCACGCGCGCGCGCGCGTGCCCTCACACACACACACACACACACACACACACACACACACAGAGTTGAACATGTTTCTGTCTCGTCAGGAAAGAAGGTGATCGTTGAGAGACGGTTTCTCGCCGATGCTTTTGGGTTCTTGCTTTTTTCCCCCCGGAGAGAGAAGTGTAGCCGCTTTTTCCCTAGGCTTCCGTACACACCCTTGAGAAGCCTTCCGTCAGCCAGAAACAAGCCATGAGTTGAAAGAGGCGTTCCACGCAGACCTCCTTCTCAGAGCGAAGCCTGTCACACTTTTCCTTGTGAAGTCAACTAGAGAGATACAAATACTTTCTCAATGATTGCTTTAACAAAAAAGGACTAAATATCCCAATCAGAAAACATAGACTGTAAAGAGGAAGCAAGACCCATCTCTATGCTGCCTAGCAGAGAATCACTTCAGACCTAAAAATAAAAGCAGATTGGAAGTAATGGGACACAAAACCATTTATCATGCAAATGGAAGTGAAAAGAAAGTTGGAGTCGTAATATTTTTATGAGACAAAATAAACTGAATTGTGGGGAAGATGGCAGAGTAGAAGGACCCTAAACTCACCTCATCCCACAGATACAACTAGGTAACACTCACACCAGAGTCACCCAGAAATGGACCTTCAGGTTTCCCCACAAAACTATACAACTAAATGGAGAGAGGGAATCACATCAAAGATGGTAGGAAGGACAAGGACTCTGTAGGAATCTAAAGCCCATATTTCTGACCACCAGAGGGAGGGAACCACAGTCACAGAGGGGCCAGAAACAAACTACTACACCGGGGAGCCTCTAAAGCGTAGAGACATCCTCATAGCTTATGGCTTTGAAAATCAGAAGGGATGACATTTGTGAGCGTATACAACCAGCAGACTTAAAGCTTGGAACTTTTAAAAATCAGCTGTCTCAGCTCTGAGAGAGCACAGAAGGTGATAGGAAGCTGAGATCTGTCCTTAAAGATTAAGCAGAGCAAAGAGTGTGGAGAAGCTTGGGTGAAGTAGGTTGAAAGGTGCTTGAGGATTAAACAAGGGAGACATAGTTCCTGAACTCAGAGTTTGCTAAGGGACTTGTCCAGGAACAAAGGAGCTGGCAGGTGCCATTTCCCTCTACGGCCCCTCATTATAAACACACACCTACCTGCAAGACCAAGCACAATCTAGCAATCACTAACTTGCATAAACCATGGCCCATCCCCACACCTACCACACCTGCTTCAGTCCCAGTGCTGTGGATACCCTCCCTGATAAGACCCACACAATCCTTGACAACAATATGTCTCCCCATCACCCACAGAACACGCATGCATCTTGTTAAAACAGCACACCCCATGTGTTGTGCACAATGACACAGTCCAGATCCAGTCTCTGTTGTTGCTATGCATTACCTTCAGAGGAGAACCAGCATCACCAAGTGAAAAATGTATGTTCTGCCCCGTATTTTCAAGAACAAGCAATATATCTGACCTTCCTAACAGAGAGATATTCTCTGAGAAGTAGGCCAAATGAGCAGACAGAGGACTATGTCCTAAACGAAAGAAGAGGACAAAGCCACAGCAAGAGACCTAAACAAAATGGATATAAGGAACATGCCTGACAGAAAATTTAAGATAACAATTATAAAGATACTCACTGGGGAAATGAAAAGAGGGAGGACATCAGAAGGGGGAACATCATTGAGACTCTTAACAAAGAGATATGAAAGAAATAATCAGAGATGTGGAACACAAGAAATGAAATGAAGAATATACTAGATAGAATAATTAGCAGGATGGACGAAGCAGAGGAACAAATTAATGAACTAGAAGACAGTAATGGAAAGTAATCAAGCGGAACAAATGAGAGGAAAAAGAAGTATGCAAAAATGAGAAGAGACTTAGGGAATTCAGTGACTCCATCCAGTGTAACAACACCCACATGAGAGGGATGCCAGAAGGTGAAAAGGGGGAAAAGGGGGCAGAAAATCTATTTGACCAAAGAAGAGCTGAAAACTTAACCTAATCTGGTGAAGGAAACCTATACAAATCCATAAGGCATAGAGATCCCCTCCCACAAAATCAACCTAAGGAGGTCCACATCAAGATACATAGTAATCCAAATGGGAAAAGGTAGTGATAAAGAAAAAACATTTAAAGCAGCAAGATAAAAGAAGACAGTTAACATGCAAGGGAAAGCCCATAAATCTATCAGCTGAGTTTTCAGCAGAAACTATGCAGGACAGAAGAAAGTGGCGTTAAATATTCAAAGTGCTGAAGGAGAAAAATCTGCAGCAAGGAATAATTTATCCAGCAAGCCTATCCTTCAGAAAAGAAGGGGAGAAAAAGAGTTTCTTAGCCACACAAACTAAAAGAGTTCATGACCACTAAATTAACTACAAAAAATATTGAAGGGGACACTATGAGTGGAAAAAAATCGTAAGTGAGAGTATGACAATAATGAATCAAGGAAGCAGTAAAAATAAGTATTTCTGTAAAAGTCAGTTAAGGGATTCACAAAATAAAAGTATGTAAAATATGAAAACATATACCCTAACACATGAGGAGGAGTCAACAGTGGGTTTGAACTTAAACAGCATTCAACTTAATATAGACTGAAAAGGCGATATATAATCCAGGGGGTCACCACAAACCCAAACCTCTAATACACATGCAAAAGATAAAGGGAAAGAAATCCAAGAATATCATTAAAGAAAACGAGCAAACCATGAGAGAGAGAGCAAGAGAAGAAAGGATCAGAGAAAAACTACACAAAAAACTATGAAACAAGTAACAAAACATCAATAAATACATGTCTAATGATAATTAGTTTGAATGTAAATGGACTAAATGCTCCAAGCAAAAGAGCATGACAGAGTTTGTATATATATATAAAAGATTTCACACCTAAAGACACCTGCAGATGGAAATTAAGAGATGGAGAAACATTAATCATGCAAGTGGATGTCAAAAGAAGTCAGAGTAGCAATCCTTATATCAGACAAAATAGACTTTTTTAACATTGAAATTGAATTAGCCAACAGAGAGTACACCAGTAGTTTCAAATGTAGCGTTCCACAATTCATCAGTTGTGTATAACACCCAGTGTTCATCACATCACATGCATTCCTTAATGCCCATCACACAGTTACTCCATCTCCCCACCCACCTTTCCTCCAGCAACCCTCAGTTTGTTTCCAATAGTTAGGAACCTGTCATGGATTTTCTTCCTCTCTGGTTTCTTCGCATTCATTTTCCCTCCCTTCCCCTATGATCCTCTGTGCTGTTCCTTCTATTCCACATATGAGTAAAACCATATAATAATTGTTTTTCTCTGACTGACTTATTTTGCTCAGCATAATACCCTCCAGTGCCATCCACATCGATATGCTAAATATTGATCCTTTCTGATGGCTGAGTCACATTCCTTTGTATATGTATATACCATGTTTTCTTTATCCATTTATCTGTCGATGGATGTCTTGGTTCCTTCCACGGTTTGGCTACTGTGGACAATGTCGCTATAAACATTTGGGGTGCAGTTGCCCCTTCAGATCACTACATTTGTAGCTTTGGGGTAAATAAAATTGCTGGGGTGTAAGGGAGCTCTGTTTTAACTTCTTGAGGAACCTCAATATTGTTTTCCAAAGTGGCTCTACCAGTTTTCATTCCCACTTTGAAGTGTAAGAGAGTTCCCCTTTCTCCTCACCAACATTTGTTATTTCTTTGCTTGTTAATTTTTGCAATTCTGACTGGTGTGAAGTGATATCTCATTGTCATTTGGATTTCTTTTTCCCCTTGCCAAGTGCTGTTGAGCAGTTTCTCATATGTCTGTTGGCCATTTGTGTGTCTTCTTTGGAGAAATACCTGTTCATATCTTCTGCCCATTTCTTGACTCGGTTATTTGTATTTTGGGTGTTGAGTTTGGGTGTTGAACGGTAGTAAAGCGTACGGCACTTTCATGATGCTTCCACACCCACTTTTGGAAATGCTTCTCTCTCAAGGATACCTGAAGATGTTAGTGGAGAGTTGCCGTATACGCAGACTTGCTTTTCCCAGGTGAGTGCATGGCACATTCCTTATTCACTCACGCGCGCGCGCGCGCGCACACACACACACACACACACAGAGTTGAACATGTTTCCGTCTCGTCAGGAAAGGAGGTGTTCGTTGAGAGACGGTTTCTCGCCAATGCTTTTGGGTGCTTGCCCTTTTCCCCCCGGAGAGTGAAGTGTATGCGCTTTTTGCCTAGGCTTCCGTACACACCCTTGAGAAGCCTTCCGTCACTCAGAAACAAGCCGTGAGTTGAAAGAGGCGTTCCACACAGACCTCCTTCTCAGAGCGAAGCCTGTCACACTTTTCCTTGGGCCTCCACACGCACTTTAGAAAAACTTCCTCCGGGAAGCTGTGAGTTGAACGACGGGTTTCCTACAGCGGTTTTCCGTGGGGGTAAGGATATATGGCACTTGGCCTTAGGCTTCCACGCACACATTGGAAACGGCTTCTCTCTTCGTGAAACAAGATGTGCGCTGAACGTTGCGTTCTGCGCAGGCTTGCTTTTCACACATCAGCCGATGGTACTTTCCCTAGGCTTCCACACGCGCAGAGAGTATCCCTTCCCTAAACCTGAACCAAGACGCGGGGGAAAGCTGCCTTCTACACCACCTTCTTTTCCGAGTTTCGTATAGAACCCTTGCGTTGTGCTTCCACATCCACTTTTGTCACTGCTTCGATATATCCTCCGGAGAGGGGTTCGCTTGAAAGACGGTCTCCCTCCGTCACGCTTTCAAGGAGTTAAGGATGGGGCACTCTCCTTATGCCTGCACACGTCCACTTGCAATCTCGACTGACTTCATGACCCCGTCCATATGCTACGCTGAAAGTCCCATTGCGCGCGGCCTTGTTTCTAAGAGATGAGGACAGGGCACGGCACGTTCCTTGTGCTTCCACCACGACTATATAAAAGGCTCCCGTCTCCAAGGCAAAGGATGTCAGGTGCAAGACGGCTTCGCAAAAGCGAGGTTGCCTCTTAGAGGGCGGTCTACGGCGCTCTGCTGACGCTTCCACGCCTACATATGCAAACGCTTCTGGGCTCACGAAAGAAGACGTCCGTTGAAAGCTGCCTTGTACCCCGACGCGTTTCTCGGAGTTAGGTCCAGGGAACGGTCCCTGTGCGATCACACGCAGCCTTGAGATGGCTCAGCTCTTTTGGATCGTCAGGGAGGACGTTTCTCGGAGTTAGGTCCAGGGAAAGGTAGTAAAGCGTACGGCACTTTCATGATGCTTCCACACCCACTTTTGGAAATGCTTCTCTCTCCAGGATACCTGAAGATGCTAGTGGCGAGTCGCCGTAGACGCAGACTTGCTTTTCCCAGGTCAGTACATGGCACTCTCCTTATTCACTCACGCACGCGCGCGCGCGCGTGCCCTCACACACACACACACACACACAACCACACACAGAGTTGAACATGTTTCTGTCTCGTCAGGAAAGAAGGTGATCGTTGAGAGACGGTTTCTCGCCGATGCTTTTGGGTTCTTGCTTTTTTCCCCCCGGAGAGAGAAGTGTAGCCGCTTTTTCCCTAGGCTTCCGTACACACCCTTGAGAAGCCTTCCGTCAGCCAGAAACAAGCCATGAGTTGAAAGAGGCGTTCCACGCAGACCTCCTTCTCAGAGCGAAGCCTGTCACACTTTTCCTTGTGAAGTCAACTAGAGAGATACAAATACTTTCTCAATGATTGCTTTAACAAAAAAGGACTAAATATCCCAATCAGAAAACATAGACTGTAAAGAGGAAGCAAGACCCATCTCTATGCTGCCTACCAGAGAATCACTTCAGACCTAAAAATAAAAGCAGATTGGAAGTAATGGGACACAAAACCATTTATCATGCAAATGGAAGTGAAAAGAAAGTTGGAGTCGTAATATTTTTATGAGACAAAATAAACTGAATTGTGGGGAAGATGGGAGAGTAGAAGGACCCTAAACTCACCTCATCCCACAGATACAACTAGGTAACACTCACACCAGAGTCACCCAGAAATGGACCTTCAGGTTTCCCCACAAAACTATACAACTAAATGGAGAGAGGGAATCACATCAAAGATGGTAGGAAGGACAAGGACTCTGTAGGAATCTAAACCCCATATTTCTGACCACCAGAGGAAGGGAACCACAGTCACAGAGGGGCCAGAAACAAACTACTACACCGGGGAGCCTCTAAAGCGTAGAGACATCCTCATAGCTTATGGCTTTGAAAATCAGAAGGGATGACATTTGTGAGCGTATACAACCAGCAGACTTAAAGCTTGGAACTTTTAAAAATCAGCTGTCTCAGCTCTGAGAGAGCACAGAAGGTGATAGGAAGCTGAGATCTGTCCTTAAAGATTAAGCAGAGCAAAGAGTGTGGAGAAGCTTGGGTGAAGCAGGTTGAAAGGTGCTTGAGGATTAAACAAGGGAGACATAGTTCCTGAACTCAGAGTTTGCTAAGGGACTTGTCCAGGAACAAAGGAGCTGGCAGGTGCCATTTCCCTCTACGGCCCCTCATTATAAACACACACCTACCTGCAAGACCAAGCACAATCTAGCAATCACTAACTTGCATAAACCATGGCCCATCCCCACACCTACCACACCTGCTTCAGTCCCAGTGCTGTGGATACCCTCCCTGATAAGACCCACACAATCCTTGACAACAATATGTCTCCCCATCACCCACAGAACACGCATGCATCTTGTTAAAACAGCACACCCCATGTGTTGTGCACAATGACACAGTCCAGATCCAGTCTCTGTTGTTGCTATGCATTACCTTCAGAGGAGAACCAGCATCACCAAGTGAAAAATGTATGTTCTGCCCCGTATTTTCAAGAACAAGCAATATATCTGACCTTCCTAACAGAGAGATATTCTCTGAGAAGTAGGCCAAATGAGCAGACAGAGGACTATGTCCTAAACGAAAGAAGAGGACAAAGTCACAGCAAGAGACCTAAACAAAATGGATATAAGGAACATGCCTGACAGAAAATTTAAGATAACAATTATAAAGATACTCACTGGGGAAATGAAAAGAGGGAGGACATCAGAAGGGGGAACATCATTGAGACTCTTAACAAAGAGATATGAAAGAAATAATCAGAGATGTGGAACACAAGAAATGAAATGAAGAATATACTAGATAGAATAATTAGCAGGATGGACGAAGCAGAGGAACAAATTAATGAACTAGAAGACAGTAATGGAAAGTAATCAAGCGGAACAAATGAGAGGAAAAAGAAGTATGCAAAAATGAGAAGAGACTTAGGGAATTCAGTGACTCCATCCAGTGTAACAACACCCACATGAGAGGGATGCCAGAAGGTGAAAAGGGGGAAAAGGGGGCAGAAAATCTATTTGACCAAAGAAGAGCTGAAAACTTAACCTAATCTGGTGAAGGAAACCTATACAAATCCATAAGGCATAGAGATCCCCTCCCACAAAATCAACCTAAGGAGGTCCACATCAAGATACATAGTAATCCAAATGGGAAAAGGTAGTGATAAAGAAAAAACATTTAAAGCAGCAAGATAAAAGAAGACAGTTAACATGCAAGGGAAAGCCCATAAATCTATCAGCTGAGTTTTCAGCAGAAACTATGCAGGACAGAAGAAAGTGGCGTTAAATATTCAAAGTGCTGAAGGAGAAAAATCTGCAGCAAGGAATAATTTATCCAGCAAGCCTATCCTTCAGAAAAGAAGGGGAGAAAAAGAGTTTCTTAGCCACACAAACTAAAAGAGTTCATGACCACTAAATTAACTACAAAAAATATTGAAGGGGACACTATGAGTGGAAAAAAATCGTAAGTGAGAGTATGACAATAATGAATCAAGGAAGCAGTAAAAATAAGTATTTCTGTAAAAATCAGTTAAGGGATTCACAAAATAAAAGTATGTAAAATATGAAAACATATACCCTAACACATGAGGAGGAGTCAACAGTGGGTTTGAACTTAAACAGCATTCAACTTAATATGGACTGAAAAGGCTATATATAATCCAGGGGGTCACCACAAACCCAAACCTCTAATACACATGCAAAAGATAAAGGGAAAGAAATCCAAGAATATCATTAAAGAAAACGAGCAAACCATGAGAGAGAGAGCAAGAGAAGAAAGGATCAGAGAAAAACTACACAAAAAACTATGAAACAAGTAACAAAACATCAATAAATACATGTCTAATGATAATTAGTTTGAATGTAAATGGACTAAATGCTCCAAGCAAAAGAGCATGACAGAGTTTGTATATATATATAAAAGATTTCACACCTAAAGACACGTGCAGATGGAAATTAAGAGATGGAGAAACATTAATCATGCAAGTGGATGTCAAAAGAAGTCAGAGTAGCAATCCTTATATCAGACAAAATAGACTTTTTTAACATTGAAATTGAATTAGCCAACATAGAGTACACCAGTAATTTCAAATGTAGCGTTCCACAATTCATCAGTTGTGTATAACACCCAGTGTTCATCACATCACATGCATTCCTTAATGCCCATCACACAGTTACTCCATCTCCCCACCCACCTTTCCTCCAGCAACCCTCAGTTTGTTTCCAATAGTTGGGAACCTGTCATGGATTTTCTTCCTCTCTGGTTTCTTCGCATTCATTTTCCCTCCCTTCCCCTATGATCCTCTGTGCTGTTCCTTCTATTCCACATATGAGTAAAACCATATAATAATTGTTTTTCTCTGACTGACTTATTTTGCTCAGCATAATACCCTCCAGTGCCATCCACATCGATATGCTAAATATTGATCCTTTCTGATGGCTGAGTCACATTCCTTTGTATATGTATATATCATGTTTTCTTTATCCATTTATCTGTCGATGGATGTCTTGGTTCCTTCCACGGTTTGGCTCCTGTGGACAATGTCGCTATAAACATTTGGGGTGCAGTTGCCCCTTCAGATCACTACATTTGTAGCTTTGGGGTAAATAAAATTGCTGGGGTGTAAGGGAGCTCTGTTTTAACTTCTTGAGGAACCTCAATATTGTTTTCCAAAGTGGCTCTACCAGTTTTCATTCCCACTTTGAAGTGTAAGAGAGTTCCCCTTTCTCCTCACCAACATTTGTTATTTCTTTGCTTGTTAATTTTTGCAATTCTGACTGGTGTGAAGTGATATCTCATTGTCATTTGGATTTCTTTTTCCCCTTGCCAAGTGCTGTTGAGCAGTTTCTCATATGTCTGTTGGCCATTTGTGTGTCTTCTTTGGAGAAATACCTGTTCATATCTTCTGCCCATTTCTTGACTCGGTTATTTGTATTTTGGGTGTTGAGTTTGGGTGTTGAACGGTAGTAAAGCGTACGGCACTTTCATGATGCTTCCACACCCACTTTTGGAAATGCTTCTCTCTCAAGGATACCTGAAGATATTAGTGGAGAGTTGCCGTATACGCAGACTTGCTTTTCCCAGGTGAGTGCATGGCACATTCCTTATTCACTCACGCGCGCGCGCGCGCGCACACACACACACACACACACACAGAGTTGAACATGTTTCCGTCTCGTCAGGAAAGGAGGTGTTCGTTGAGAGACGGTTTCTCGCCAATGCTTTTGGGTGCTTGCCCTTTTCCCCCCGGAGAGTGAAGTGTATGCGCTTTTTGCCTAGGCTTCCGTACACACCCTTGAGAAGCCTTCCGTCACTCAGAAACAAGCCGTGAGTTGAAAGAGGCGTTCCACACAGACCTCCTTCTCAGAGCGAAGCCTGTCACACTTTTCCTTGGGCCTCCACACGCACTTTAGAAAAACTTCCTCCGGGAAGCTGTGAGTTGAACGACGGGTTTCCTACAGCGGTTTTCCGTGGGGGTAAGGATATATGGCACTTGGCCTTAGGCTTCCACGCACACATTGGAAACGGCTTCTCTCTTCGTGAAACAAGATGTGCGCTGAACGTTGCGTTCTGCGCAGGCTTGCTTTTCACACATCAGCCGATGGTACTTTCCCTAGGCTTCCACACGCGCAGAGAGTATCCCTTCCCTAAACCTGAACCAAGACGCGGGGGAAAGCTGCCTTCTACACCACCTTCTTTTCTGAGTTTCGTATAGAACCCTTGCGTTGTGCTTCCACATCCACTTTTGTCACTGCTTCGATATATCCTCTGGAGAGGGGTTCGCTTGAAAGACGGTCTCCCTCCGTCACGCTTTCAAGGAGTTAAGGATAGGGCACTCTCCTTATGCCTGCACACGTCCACTTGCAATCTCGACTGACTTCATGACCCCGTCCATATGCTACGCTGAAAGTCCCATTGCGCGCGGCCTTGTTTCTAAGAGATGAGGACAGGGCACGGCACGTTCCTTGTGCTTCCACCACGACTATATAAAAGGCTCCCGTCTCCAAGGCAAAGGATGTCACGTGCAAGACGGCTTCGCAAAAGCGAGGTTGCCTCTTAGAGGGCGGTCTACGGCGCTCTGCTGACGCTTCCACGCCTACATATGCAAACGCTTCTGGGCTCACGAAAGAAGACGTCCGTTGAAAGCTGCCTTGTACCCCGACGCGTTTCTCGGAGTTAGGTCCAGGGAACGGTCCCTGTGCGATCACACGCAGCCTTGAGATGGCTCAGCTCTTTTCGATCGTCAGGGAGGACGTTTCTCGGAGTTAGGTCCAGGGAAAGGTAGTAAAGCGTACGGCACTTTCATGATGCTTCCACACCCACTTTTGGAAATGCTTCTCTCTCCAGGATACCTGAAGATGCTAGTGGCGAGTCGCCGTAGACGCAGACTTGCTTTTCCCAGGTCAGTACATGGCACTCTCCTTATTCACTCACGCACGCGCGTGCACGCGTGCCCTCACACACACACACACACACACACACACACACACACACCGAGTTGAACATGTTTCTGTCTCGTCAGGAAAGAAGGTGATCGTTGAGAGACGGTTTCTCGCCGATGCTTTTGGGTTCTTGCTTTTTTCCCCCCGGAGAGAGAAGTGTAGCCGCTTTTTCCCTAGGCTTCCGTACACACCCTTGAGAAGCCTTCCGTCAGCCAGAAACAAGCCATGAGTTGAAAGAGGCGTTCCACGCAGACCTCCTTCTCAGAGCGAAGCCTGTCACACTTTTCCTTGTGAAGTAAACTAGAGAGATACAAATACTTTCTCAATGATTGCTTTAACAAAAAAGGACTAAATATCCCAATCAGAAAACATAGACTGTAAAGAGGAAGCAAGACCCATCTCTATGCTGCCTAGCAGAGAATCACTTCAGACCTAAAAATAAAAGCAGATTGGAAGTAATGGGACACAAAACCATTTATCATGCAAATGGAAGTGAAAAGAAAGTTGGAGTCGTAATATTTTTATGAGACAAAATAAACTGAATTGTGGGGAAGATGGCAGAGTAGAAGGACCCTAAACTCACCTCATCCCACAGATACAACTAGGTAACACTCACACCAGAGTCACCCAGAAATGGACCTTCAGGTTTCCCCACAAAACTATACAACTAAATGGAGAGAGGGAATCACATCAAAGATGGTAGGAAGGACAAGGACTCTGTAGGAATCTAAAGCCCATATTTCTGACCACCAGAGGGAGGGAACCACAGTCACAGAGGGGCCAGAAACAAACTACTACACCGGGGAGCCTCTAAAGCGTAGAGACATCCTCATAGCTTATGGCTTTGAAAATCAGAAGGGATGACATTTGTGAGCGTATACAACCAGCAGACTTAAAGCTTGGAACTTTTAAAAATCAGCTGTCTCAGCTCTGAGAGAGCACAGAAGGTGATAGGAAGCTGAGATCTGTCCTTAAAGATTAAGCAGAGCAAAGAGTGTGGAGAAGCTTGGGTGAAGCAGGTTGAAAGGTGCTTGAGGATTAAACAAGGGAGACATAGTTCCTGAACTCAGAGTTTGCTAAGGGACTTGTCCAGGAACAAAGGAGCTGGCAGGTGCCATTTCCCTCTACGGCCCCTCATTATAAACACACACCTACCTGCAAGACCAAGCACAATCTAGCAATCACTAACTTGCATAAACCATGGCCCATCCCCACACCTACCACACCTGCTTCAGTCCCAGTGCTGTGGATACCCTCCCTGATAAGACCCACACAATCCTTGACAACAATATGTCTCCCCATCACCCACAGAACACGCATGCATCTTGTTAAAACAGCACACCCCATGTGTTGTGCACAATGACACAGTCCAGATCCAGTCTCTGTTGTTGCTATGCATTACCTTCAGAGGAGAACCAGCATCACCAAGTGAAAAATGTATGTTCTGCCCCGTATTTTCAAGAACAAGCAATATATCTGACCTTCCTAACAGAGAGATATTCTCTGAGAAGTAGGCCAAATGAGCAGACAGAGGACTATGTCCTAAACGAAAGAAGAGGACAAAGCCACAGCAAGAGACCTAAACAAAATGGATATAAGGAACATGCCTGACAGAAAATTTAAGATAACAATTATAAAGATACTCACTGGGGAAATGAAAAGAGGGAGGACATCAGAAGGGGGAACATCATTGAGACTCTTAACAAAGAGATATGAAAGAAATAATCAGAGATGTGGAACACAAGAAATGAAATGAAGAATATACTAGATAGAATAATTAGCAGGATGGACGAAGCAGAGGAACAAATTAATGAACTAGAAGACAGTAATGGAAAGTAATCAAGCGGAACAAATGAGAGGAAAAAGAAGTATGCAAAAATGAGAAGAGACATAGGGAATTCAGTGACTCCATCCAGTGTAACAACACCCACATGAGAGGGATCCCAGAAGGTGAAAAGGGGGAAAAGGGGGCAGAAAATCTATTTGACCAAAGAAGAGCTGAAAACTTAACCTAATCTGGTGAAGGAAACCTATACAAATCCATAAGGCATAGAGATCCCCTCCCACAAAATCAACCTAAGGAGGTCCACATCAAGATACATAGTAATCAAAATGGGAAAAGGTAGTGATAAAGAAAAAACATTTAAAGCAGCAAGATAAAAGAAGACAGTTAACATGCAAGGGAAAGCCCATAAATCTATCAGCTGAGTTTTCAGCAGAAACTATGCAGGACAGAAGAAAGTGGCGTTAAATATTCAAAGTGCTGAAGGAGAAAAATCTGCAGCAAGGAATAATTTATCCAGCAAGCCTATCCTTCAGAAAAGAAGGGGAGAAAAAGAGTTTCTTAGCCACACAAACTAAAAGAGTTCATGACCACTAAATTAACTACAAAAAATATTGAAGGGGACACTATGAGTGGAAAAAAATCGTAAGTGAGAGTATGACAATAATGAATCAAGGAAGCAGTAAAAATAAGTATTTCTGTAAAAATCAGTTAAGGGATTCACAAAATAAAAGTATGTAAAATATGAAAACATATACCCTAACACATGAGGAGGAGTCAACAGTGGGTTTGAACTTAAACAGCATTCAACTTAATATGGACTGAAAAGGCTATATATAATCCAGGGGGTCACCACAAACCCAAACCTCTAATACACATGCAAAAGATAAAGGGAAAGAAATCCAAGAATATCATTAAAGAAAACGAGCAAACCATGAGAGAGAGAGCAAGAGAAGAAAGGATCAGAGAAAAACTACACAAAAAACTATGAAACAAGTAACAAAACATCAATAAATACATGTCTAATGATAATTAGTTTGAATGTAAATGGACTAAATGCTCCAAGCAAAAGAGCATGACAGAGTTTGTATATATATATAAAAGATTTCACACCTAAAGACACCTGCAGATGGAAATTAAGAGATGGAGAAACATTAATCATGCAAGTGGATGTCAAAAGAAGTCAGAGTAGCAATCCTTATATCAGACAAAATAGACTTTTTTAACATTGAAATTGAATTAGCCAACATAGAGTACACCAGTAGTTTCAAATGTAGCGTTCCACAATTCATCAGTTGTGTATAACACCCAGTGTTCATCACATCACATGCATTCCTTAATGCCCATCACACAGTTACTCCATCTCCCCACCCACCTTTCCTCCAGCAACCCTCAGTTTGTTTCCAATAGTTAGGAACCTGTCATGGATTTTCTTCCTCTCTGGTTTCTTCGCATTCATTTTCCCTCCCTTCCCCTATGATCCTCTGTGCTGTTCCTTCTATTCCACATATGAGTAAAACCATATAATAATTGTTTTTCTCTGACTGACTTATTTTGCTCAGCATAATACCCTCCAGTGCCATCCACATCGATATGCTAAATATTGATCCTTTCTGATGGCTGAGTCACATTCCTTTGTATATGTATATACCATGTTTTCTTTATCCATTTATCTGTCGATGGATGTCTTGGTTCCTTCCACGGTTTGGCTACTGTGGACAATGTCGCTATAAACATTTGGGGTGCAGTTGCCCCTTCAGATCACTACATTTGTAGCTTTGGGGTAAATAAAATTGCTGGGGTGTAAGGGAGCTCTGTTTTAACTTCTTGAGGAACCTCAATATTGTTTTCCAAAGTGGCTGTACCAGTTTTCATTCCCACTTTGAAGTGTAAGAGAGTTCCCCTTTCTCCTCACCAACATTTGTTATTTCTTTGCTTGTTAATTTTTGCAATTCTGACTGGTGTGAAGTGATATCTCATTGTCATTTGGATTTCTTTTTCCCCTTGCCAAGTGCTGTTGAGCAGTTTCTCATATGTCTGTTGGCCATTTGTGTGTCTTCTTTGGAGAAATACCTGTTCATATCTTCTGCCCATTTCTTGACTCGGTTATTTGTATTTTGGGTGTTGAGTTTGGGTGTTGAACGGTAGTAAAGCGTACGGCACTTTCATGATGCTTCCACACCCACTTTTGGAAATGCTTCTCTCTCAAGGATACCTGAAGATATTAGTGGAGAGTTGCCGTATACGCAGACTTGCTTTTCCCAGGTGAGTGCATGGCACATTCCTTATTCACTCACGCGCGCGCGCGCGCGCACACACACACACACACACACACAGAGTTGAACATGTTTCCGTCTCGTCAGGAAAGGAGGTGTTCGTTGAGAGACGGTTTCTCGCCAATGCTTTTGGGTGCTTGCCCTTTTCCCCCCGGAGAGTGAAGTGTATGCGCTTTTTGCCTAGGCTTCCGTACACACCCTTGAGAAGCCTTCCGTCACTCAGAAACAAGCCGTGAGTTGAAAGAGGCGTTCCACACAGACCTCCTTCTCAGAGCGAAGCCTGTCACACTTTTCCTTGGGCCTCCACACGCACTTTAGAAAAACTTCCTCCGGGAAGCTGTGAGTTGAACGACGGGTTTCCTACAGCGGTTTTCCGTGGGGGTAAGGATATATGGCACTTGGCCTTAGGCTTCCACGCACACATTGGAAACGGCTTCTCTCTTCGTGAAACAAGATGTGCGCTGAACGTTGCGTTCTGCGCAGGCTTGCTTTTCACACATCAGCCGATGGTACTTTCCCTAGGCTTCCACACGCGCAGAGAGTATCCCTTCCCTAAACCTGAACCAAGACGCGGGGGAAAGCTGCCTTCTACACCACCTTCTTTTCCGAGTTTCGTATAGAACCCTTGCGTTGTGCTTCCACATCCACTTTTGTCACTGCTTCGATATATCCTCCGGAGAGGGGTTCGCTTGAAAGACGGTCTCCCTCCGTCACGCTTTCAAGGAGTTAAGGATAGGGCACTCTCCTTATGCCTGCACACGTCCACTTGCAATCTCGACTGACTTCATGACCCCGTCCATATGCTACGCTGAAAGTCCCATTGCGTGCGGCCTTGTTTCTAAGAGATGAGGACAGGGCACGGCACGTTCCTTGTGCTTCCACCACGACTATATAAAAGGCTCCCGTCTCCAAGGCAAAGGATGTCAGGTGCAAGACGGCTTCGCAAAAGCGAGGTTGCCTCTTAGAGGGCGGTCTACGGCGCTCTGCTGACGCTTCCACGCCTACATACGCAAACGCTTCTGGGCTCACGAAAGAAGACGTCCGTTGAAAGCTGCCTTGTACCCCGACGCGTTTCTCGGAGTTAGGTCCAGGGAACGGTCCCTGTGCGATCACACGCAGCCTTGAGTTGGCTCAGCTCTTTTCGATCGTCAGGGAGGACGTTTCTCGGAGTTAGGTCCAGGGAAAGGTAGTAAAGCGTACGGCACTTTCATGATGCTTCCACACCCACTTTTGGAAATGCTTCTCTCTCCAGGATACCTGAAGATGCTAGTGGCGAGTCGCCGTAGACGCAGACTTGCTTTTCCCAGGTCAGTACATGGCACTCTCCTTATTCACTCACGCACGCGCGCGCGCGCGTGCCCTCACACACACACACACACACACACACACACACACACAGAGTTGAACATGTTTCTGTCTCGTCAGGAAAGAAGGTGATCGTTGAGAGACGGTTTCTCGCCGATGCTTTTGGGTTCTTGCTTTTTTCCCCCCGGAGAGAGAAGTGTAGCCGCTTTTTCCCTAGGCTTCCGTACACACCCTTGAGAAGCCTTCCGTCAGCCAGAAACAAGCCATGAGTTGAAAGAGGCGTTCCACGCAGACCTCCTTCTCAGAGCGAAGCCTGTCACACTTTTCCTTGTGAAGTCAACTAGAGAGATACAAATACTTTCTCAATGATTGCTTTAACAAAAAAGGACTAAATATCCCAATCAGAAAACATAGACTGTAAAGAGGAAGCAAGACCCATCTCTATGCTGCCTAGCAGAGAATCACTTCAGACCTAAAAATAAAAGCAGATTGGAAGTAATGGGACACAAAACCATTTATCATGCAAATGGAAGTGAAAAGAAAGTTGGAGTCGTAATATTTTTATGAGACAAAATAAACTGAATTGTGGGGAAGATGGCAGAGTAGAAGGACCCTAAACTCACCTCATCCCACAGATACAACTAGGTAACACTCACACCAGAGTCACCCAGAAATGGACCTTCAGGTTTCCCCACAAAACTATACAACTAAATGGAGAGAGGGAATCACATCAAAGATCGTAGGAAGGACAAGGACTCTGTAGGAATCTAAACCCCATATTTCTGACCACCAGAGGAAGGGAACCACAGTCACAGAGGGGCCAGAAACAAACTACTACACCGGGGAGCCTCTAAAGCGTAGAGACATCCTCATAGCTTATGGCTTTGAAAATCAGAAGGGATGACATTTGTGAGCGTATACAACCAGCAGACTTAAAGCTTGGAACTTTTAAAAATCAGCTGTCTCAGCTCTGAGAGAGCACAGAAGGTGATAGGAAGCTGAGATCTGTCCTTGAAGATTAAGCAGAGCAAAGAGTGTGGAGAAGCTTGGGTGAAGCAGGTTGAAAGGTGCTTGAGGATTAAACAAGGGAGACATAGTTCCTGAACTCAGAGTTTGCTAAGGGACTTGTCCAGGAACAAAGGAGCTGGCAGGTTCCATTTCCCTCTACGGCCCCTCATTATAAACACACACCTACCTGCAAGACCAAGCACAATCTAGCAATCACTAACTTGCATAAACCATGGCCCATCCCCACACCTACCACACCTGCTTCAGTCCCAGTGCTGTGGATACCCTCCCTGATAAGACCCACACAATCCTTGACAACAATATGTCTCCCCATCACCCACAGAACACGCATGCATCTTGTTAAAACAGCACACCCCATGTGTTGTGCACAATGACACAGTCCAGATCCAGTCTCTGTTGTTGCTATGCATTACCTTCAGAGGAGAACCAGCATCACCAAGTGAAAAATGTATGTTCTGCCCCGTATTTTCAAGAACAAGCAATATATCTGACCTTCCTAACAGAGAGATATTCTCTGAGAAGTAGGCCAAATGAGCAGACAGAGGACTATGTCCTAAACGAAAGAAGAGGACAAAGCCACAGCAAGAGACCTAAACAAAATGGATATAAGGAACATGCCTGACAGAAAATTTAAGATAACAATTATAAAGATACTCACTGGGGAAATGAAAAGAGGGAGGACATCAGAAGGGGGAACATCATTGAGACTCTTAACAAAGAGATATGAAAGAAATAATCAGAGATGTGGAACACAAGAAATGAAATGAAGAATATACTAGATAGAATAATTAGCAGGATGGACGAAGCAGAGGAACAAATTAATGAACTAGAAGACAGTAATGGAAAGTAATCAAGCGGAACAAATGAGAGGAAAAAGAAGTATGCAAAAATGAGAAGAGACTTAGGGAATTCAGTGACTCCATCCAGTGTAACAACACCCACATGAGAGGGATGCCAGAAGGTGAAAAGGGGGAAAAGGGGGCAGAAAATCTATTTGACCAAAGAAGAGCTGAAAACTTAACCTAATCTGGTGAAGGAAACCTATACAAATCCATAAGGCATAGAGATCCCCTCCCACAAAATCAACCTAAGGAGGTCCACATCAAGATACATAGTAATCCAAATGGGAAAAGGTAGTGATAAAGAAAAAACATTTAAAGCAGCAAGATAAAAGAAGACAGTTAACATGCAAGGGAAAGCCCATAAATCTATCAGCTGAGTTTTCAGCAGAAACTATGCAGGACAGAAGAAAGTGGCGTTAAATATTCAAAGTGCTGAATGAGAAAAATCTGCAGCAAGGAATAATTTATCCAGCAAGCCTATCCTTCAGAAAAGAAGGGGAGAAAAAGAGTTTCTTAGCCACACAAACTAAAAGAGTTCATGACCACTAAATTAACTACAAAAAATATTGAAGAGGACACTATGAGTGGAAAAAAATCGTAAGTGAGAGTATGACAATAATGAATCAAGGAATCAGTAAAAATAAGTATTTCTGTAAAAATCAGTTAAGGGATTCACAAAATAAAAGTATGTAAAATATGAAAACATATACCCTAACACATGAGGAGGAGTCAACAGTGGGTTTGAACTTAAACAGCATTCAACTTAATATGGACTGAAAAGGCTATATATAATCCAGGGGGTCACCACAAACCCAAACCTCTAATACACATGCAAAAGATAAAGGGAAAGAAATCCAAGAATATCATTAAAGAAAACGAGCAAACCATGAGAGAGAGAGCAAGAGAAGAAAGGATCAGAGAAAAACTACACAAAAAACTATGAAACAACTAACAAAACATCAATAAATACATGTCTAATGATAATTAGTTTGAATGTAAATGGACTAAATGCTCCAAGCAAAAGAGCATGACAGAGTTTGTATATATATATAAAAGATTTCACACCTAAAGACACCTGCAGATGGAAATTAAGAGATGGAGAAACATTAATCATGCAAGTGGATGTCAAAAGAAGTCAGAGTAGCAATCCTTATATCAGACAAAATAGACTTTTTTAACATTGAAATTGAATTAGCCAACATAGAGTACACCAGTAGTTTCAAATGTAGCGTTCCACAATTCATCAGTTGTGTATAACACCCAGTGTTCATCACATCACATGCATTCCTTAATGCCCATCACACAGTTACTCCATCTCCCCACCCACCTTTCCTCCAGCAACCCTCAGTTTGTTTCCAATAGTTAGGAACCTGTCATGGATTTTCTTCCTCTCTGGTTTCTTCGCATTCATTTTCCCTCCCTTCCCCTATGATCCTCTGTGCTGTTCCTTCTATTCCACATATGAGTAAAACCATATAATAATTGTTTTTCTCTGACTGACTTATTTTGCTCAGCATAATACCCTCCAGTGCCATCCACATCGATATGCTAAATATTGATCCTTTCTGATGGCTGAGTCACATTCCTTTGTATATGTATATACCATGTTTTCTTTATCCATTTATCTGTCGATGGATGTCTTGGTTCCTTCCACGGTTTGGCTACTGTGGACAATGTCGCTATAAACATTTGGGGTGCAGTTGCCCCTTCAGATCACTACATTTGTAGCTTTGGGGTAAATAAAATTGCTGGGGTGTAAGGGAGCTCTGTTTTAACTTCTTGAGGAACCTCAATATTGTTTTCCAAAGTGGCTGTACCAGTTTTCATTCCCACTTTGAAGTGTAAGAGAGTTCCCCTTTCTCCTCACCAACATTTGTTATTTCTTTGCTTGTTAATTTTTGCAATTCTGACTGGTGTGAAGTGATATCTCATTGTCATTTGGATTTCTTTTTCCCCTTGCCAAGTGCTGTTGAGCAGTTTCTCATATGTCTGTTGGCCATTTGTGTGTCTTCTTTGGAGAAATACCTGTTCATATCTTCTGCCCATTTCTTGACTCGGTTATTTGTATTTTGGGTGTTGAGTTTGGGTGTTGAACGGTAGTAAAGCGTACGGCACTTTCATGATGCTTCCACACCCACTTTTGGAAATGCTTCTCTCTCAAGGATACCTGAAGATATTAGTGGAGAGTTGCCGTATACGCAGACTTGCTTTTCCCAGGTGAGTGCATGGCACATTCCTTATTCACTCACGCGCGCGCGCGCGCGCACACACACACACACACACACACAGAGTTGAACATGTTTCCGTCTCGTCAGGAAAGGAGGTGTTCGTTGAGAGACGGTTTCTCGCCAATGCTTTTGGGTGCTTGCCCTTTTCCCCCCGGAGAGTGAAGTGTATGCGCTTTTTGCCTAGGCTTCCGTACACACCCTTGAGAAGCCTTCCGTCACTCAGAAACAAGCCGTGAGTTGAAAGAGGCGTTCCACACAGACCTCCTTCTCAGAGCGAAGCCTGTCACACTTTTCCTTGGGCCTCCACACGCACTTTAGAAAAACTTCCTCCGGGAAGCTGTGAGTTGAACGACGGGTTTCCTACAGCGGTTTTCCGTGGGGGTAAGGATATATGGCACTTGGCCTTAGGCTTCCACGCACACATTGGAAACGGCTTCTCTCTTCGTGAAACAAGATGTGCGCTGAACGTTGCGTTCTGCGCAGGCTTGCTTTTCACACATCAGCCGATGGTACTTTCCCTAGGCTTCCACACGCGCAGAGAGTATCCCTTCCCTAAACCTGAACCAAGACGCGGGGGAAAGCTGCCTTCTACACCACCTTCTTTTCCGAGTTTCGTATAGAACCCTTGCGTTGTGCTTCCACATCCACTTTTGTCACTGCTTCGATATATCCTCCGGAGAGGGGTTCGCTTGAAAGACGGTCTCCCTCCGTCACGCTTTCAAGGAGTTAAGGATAGGGCACTCTCCTTATGCCTGCACACGTCCACTTGCAATCTCGACTGACTTCATGACCCCGTCCATATGCTACGCTGAAAGTCCCATTGCGCGCGGCCTTGTTTCTAAGAGATGAGGACAGGGCACGGCACGTTCCTTGTGCTTCCACCACGACTATATAAAAGGCTCCCGTCTCCAAGGCAAAGGATGTCAGGTGCAAGACGGCTTCGCAAAAGCGAGGTTGCCTCTTAGAGGGCGGTCTACGGCGCTCTGCTGACGCTTCCACGCCTACATATGCAAACGCTTCTGGGCTCACGAAAGAAGACGTCCGTTGAAAGCTGCCTTGTACCCCGACGCGTTTCTCGGAGTTAGGTCCAGGGAACGGTCCCTGTGCGATCACACGCAGCCTTGAGATGGCTCAGCTCTTTTCGATCGTCAGGGAGGACGTTTCTCGGAGTTAGGTCCAGGGAAAGGTAGTAAAGCGTACGGCACTTTCATGATGCTTCCACACCCACTTTTGGAAATGCTTCTCTCTCCAGGATACCTGAAGATGCTAGTGGCGAGTCGCCGTAGACGCAGACTTGCTTTTCCCAGGTCAGTACATGGCACTCTCCTTATTCACTCACGCACGCGCGCGCGCGCGTGCCCTCACACACACACACACACACACACACACACACACACAGAGTTGAACATGTTTCTGTCTCGTCAGGAAAGAAGGTGATCGTTGAGAGACGGTTTCTCGCCGATGCTTTTGGGTTCTTGCTTTTTTCCCCCCGGAGAGAGAAGTGTAGCCGCTTTTTCCCTAGGCTTCCGTACACACCCTTGAGAAGCCTTCCGTCAGCCAGAAACAAGCCATGAGTTGAAAGAGGCGTTCCACGCAGACCTCCTTCTCAGAGCGAAGCCTGTCACACTTTTCCTTGTGAAGTCAACTAGAGAGATACAAATACTTTCTCAATGATTGCTTTAACAAAAAAGGACTAAATATCCCAATCAGAAAACATAGACTGTAAAGAGGAAGCAAGACCCATCTCTATGCTGCCTAGCAGAGAATCACTTCAGACCTAAAAATAAAAGCAGATTGGAAGTAATGGGACACAAAACCATTTATCATGCAAATGGAAGTGAAAAGAAAGTTGGAGTCGTAATATTTTTATGAGACAAAATAAACTGAATTGTGGGGAAGATGGCAGAGTAGAAGGACCCTAAACTCACCTCATCCCACAGATACAACTAGGTAACACTCACACCAGAGTCACCCAGAAATGGACCTTCAGGTTTCCCCACAAAACTATACAACTAAATGGAGAGAGGGAATCACATCAAAGATGGTAGGAAGGACAAGGACTCTGTAGGAATCTAAACCCCATATTTCTGACCACCAGAGGAAGGGAACCACAGTCACAGAGGGGCCAGAAACAAACTACTACACCGGGGAGCCTCTAAAGCGTAGAGACATCCTCATAGCTTATGGCTTTGAAAATCAGAAGGGATGACATTTGTGAGCGTATACAACCAGCAGACTTAAAGCTTGGAACTTTTAAAAATCAGCTGTCTCAGCTCTGAGAGAGCACAGAAGGTGATAGGAAGCTGAGATCTGTCCTTAAAGATTAAGCAGAGCAAAGAGTGTGCAGAAGCTTGGGTGAAGCAGGTTGAAAGGTGCTTGAGGATTAAACAAGGGAGACATAGTTCCTGAACTCAGAGTTTGCTAAGGGACTTGTCCAGGAACAAAGGAGCTGGCAGGTGCCATTTCCCTCTACGGCCCCTCATTATAAACACACACCTACCTGCAAGACCAAGCACAATCTAGCAATCACTAACTTGCATAAACCATGGCCCATCCCCACACCTACCACACCTGCTTCAGTCCCAGTGCTGTGGATACCCTCCCTGATAAGACCCACACAATCCTTGACAACAATATGTCTCCCCATCACCCACAGAACACGCATGCATCTTGTTAAAACAGCACACCCCATGTGTTGTGCACAATGACACAGTCCAGATCCAGTCTCTGTTGTTGCTATGCATTACCTTCAGAGGAGAACCAGCATCACCAAGTGAAAAATGTATGTTCTGCCCCGTATTTTCAAGAACAAGCAATATATCTGACCTTCCTAACAGAGAGATATTCTCTGAGAAGTAGGCCAAATGAGCAGACAGAGGACTATGTCCTAAACGAAAGAAGAGGACAAAGCCACAGCAAGAGACCTAAACAAAATGGATATAAGGAACATGCCTGACAGAAAATTTAAGATAACAATTATAAAGATACTCACTGGGGAAATGAAAAGAGGGAGGACATCAGAAGGGGGAACATCATTGAGACTCTTAACAAAGAGATATGAAAGAAATAATCAGAGATGTGGAACACAAGAAATGAAATGAAGAATATACTAGATAGAATAATTAGCAGGATGGACGAAGCAGAGGAACAAATTAATGAACTAGAAGACAGTAATGGAAAGTAATCAAGCGGAACAAATGAGAGGAAAAAGAAGTATGCAAAAATGAGAAGAGACTTAGGGAATTCAGTGACTCCATCCAGTGTAACAACACCCACATGAGAGGGATGCCAGAAGGTGAAAAGGGGGAAAAGGGGGCAGAAAATCTATTTGACCAAAGAAGAGCTGAAAACTTAACCTAATCTGGTGAAGGAAACCTATACAAATCCATAAGGCATAGAGATCCCCTCCCACAAAATCAACCTAAGGAGGTCCACATCAAGATACATAGTAATCCAAATGGGAAAAGGTAGTGATAAAGAAAAAACATTTAAAGCAGCAAGATAAAAGAAGACAGTTAACATGCAAGGGAAAGCCCATAAATCTATCAGCTGAGTTTTCAGCAGAAACTATGCAGGACAGAAGAAAGTGGCGTTAAATATTCAAAGTGCTGAATGAGAAAAATCTGCAGCAAGGAATAATTTATCCAGCAAGCCTATCCTTCAGAAAAGAAGGGGAGAAAAAGAGTTTCTTAGCCACACAAACTAAAAGAGTTCATGACCACTAAATTAACTACAAAAAATATTGAAGAGGACACTATGAGTGGAAAAAAATCGTAAGTGAGAGTATGACAATAATGAATCAAGGAATCAGTAAAAATAAGTATTTCTGTAAAAATCAGTTAAGGGATTCACAAAATAAAAGTATGTAAAATATGAAAACATATACCCTAACACATGAGGAGGAGTCAACAGTGGGTTTGAACTTAAACAGCATTCAACTTAATATGGACTGAAAAGGCTATATATAATCCAGGGGGTCACCACAAACCCAAACCTCTAATACACATGCAAAAGATAAAGGGAAAGAAATCCAAGAATATCATTAAAGAAAACGAGCAAACCATGAGAGAGAGAGCAAGAGAAGAAAGGATCAGAGAAAAACTACACAAAAAACTATGAAACAACTAACAAAACATCAATAAATACATGTCTAATGATAATTAGTTTGAATGTAAATGGACTAAATGCTCCAAGCAAAAGAGCATGACAGAGTTTGTATATATATATAAAAGATTTCACACCTAAAGACACCTGCAGATGGAAATTAAGAGATGGAGAAACATTAATCATGCAAGTGGATGTCAAAAGAAGTCAGAGTAGCAATCCTTATATCAGACAAAATAGACTTTTTTAACATTGAAATTGAATTAGCCAACATAGAGTACACCAGTAGTTTCAAATGTAGCGTTCCACAATTCATCAGTTGTGTATAACACCCAGTGTTCATCACATCACATGCATTCCTTAATGCCCATCACACAGTTACTCCATCTCCCCACCCACCTTTCCTCCAGCAACCCTCAGTTTGTTTCCAATAGTTAGGAACCTGTCATGGATTTTCTTCCTCTCTGGTTTCTTCGCATTCATTTTCCCTCCCTTCCCCTATGATCCTCTGTGCTGTTCCTTCTATTCCACATATGAGTAAAACCATATAATAATTGTTTTTCTCTGACTGACTTATTTTGCTCAGCATAATACCCTCCAGTGCCATCCACATCGATATGCTAAATATTGATCCTTTCTGATGGCTGAGTCACATTCCTTTGTATATGTATATACCATGTTTTCTTTATCCATTTATCTGTCGATGGATGTCTTGGTTCCTTCCACGGTTTGGCTCCTGTGGACAATGTCGCTATAAACATTTGGGGTGCAGTTGCCCCTTCAGATCACTACATTTGTAGCTTTGGGGTAAATAAAATTGCTGGGGTGTAAGGGAGCTCTGTTTTAACTTCTTGAGGAACCTCAATATTGTTTTCCAAAGTGGCTCTACCAGTTTTCATTCCCACTTTGAAGTGTAAGAGAGTTCCCCTTTCTCCTCACCAACATTTGTTATTTCTTTGCTTGTTAATTTTTGCAATTCTGACTGGTGTGAAGTGATATCTCATTGTCATTTGGATTTCTTTTTCCCCTTGCCAAGTGCTGTTGAGCAGTTTCTCATATGTCTGTTGGCCATTTGTGTGTCTTCTTTGGAGAAATACCTGTTCATATCTTCTGCCCATTTCTTGACTCGGTTATTTGTATTTTGGGTGTTGAGTTTGGGTGTTGAACGGTAGTAAAGCGTACGGCACTTTCATGATGCTTCCACACCCACTTTTGGAAATGCTTCTCTCTCAAGGATACCTGAAGATATTAGTGGAGAGTTGCCGTATACGCAGACTTGCTTTTCCCAGGTGAGTGCATGGCACATTCCTTATTCACTCACGCGCGCGCGCGCGCGCACACACACACACACACACACACAGAGTTGAACATGTTTCCGTCTCGTCAGGAAAGGAGGTGTTCGTTGAGAGACGGTTTCTCGCCAATGCTTTTGGGTGCTTGCCCTTTTCCCCCCGGAGAGTGAAGTGTATGCGCTTTTTGCCTAGGCTTCCGTACACACCCTTGAGAAGCCTTCCGTCACTCAGAAACAAGCCGTGAGTTGAAAGAGGCGTTCCACACAGACCTCCTTCTCAGAGCGAAGCCTGTCACACTTTTCCTTGGGCCTCCACACGCACTTTAGAAAAACTTCCTCCGGGAAGCTGTGAGTTGAACGACGGGTTTCCTACAGCGGTTTTCCGTGGGGGTAAGGATATATGGCACTTGGCCTTAGGCTTCCACGCACACATTGGAAACGGCTTCTCTCTTCGTGAAACAAGATGTGCGCTGAACGTTGCGTTCTGCGCAGGCTTGCTTTTCACACATCAGCCGATGGTACATTCCCTAGGCTTCCACACGCGCAGAGAGTATCCCTTCCCTAAACCTGAACCAAGACGCGGGGGAAAGCTGCCTTCTACACCACCTTCTTTTCCGAGTTTCGTATAGAACCCTTGCGTTGTGCTTCCACATCCACTTTTGTCACTGCTTCGATATATCCTCCGGAGAGGGGTTCGCTTGAAAGACGGTCTCCCTCCGTCACGCTTTCAAGGAGTTAAGGATAGGGCACTCTCCTTATGCCTGCACACGTCCACTTGCAATCTCGACTGACTTCATGACCCCGTCCATATGCTACGCTGAAAGTCCCATTGCGCGCGGCCTTGTTTCTAAGAGATGAGGACAGGGCACGGCACGTTCCTTGTGCTTCCACCACGACTATATAAAAGGCTCCCGTCTCCAAGGCAAAGGATGTCAGGTGCAAGACGGCTTCGCAAAAGCGAGGTTGCCTCTTAGAGGGCGGTCTACGGCGCTCTGCTGACGCTTCCACGCCTACATATGCAAACGCTTCTGGGCTCACGAAAGAAGACGTCCGTTGAAAGCTGCCTTGTACCCCGACGCGTTTCTCGGAGTTAGGTCCAGGGAACGGTCCCTGTGCGATCACACGCAGCCTTGAGATGGCTCAGCTCTTTTCGATCGTCAGGGAGGACGTTTCTCGGAGTTAGGTCCAGGGAAAGGTAGTAAAGCGTACGGCACTTTCATGATGCTTCCACACCCACTTTTGGAAATGCTTCTCTCTCCAGGATACCTGAAGATGCTAGTGGCGAGTCGCCGTAGACGCAGACTTGCTTTTCCCAGGTCAGTACATGGCACTCTCCTTATTCACTCACGCACGCGCGCGCGCGCGTGCCCTCACACACACACACACACACACACACACACACACACACACAGAGTTGAACATGTTTCTGTCTCGTCAGGAAAGAAGGTGATCGTTGAGAGACGGTTTCTCGCCGATGCTTTTGGGTTCTTGCTTTTTTCCCCCCGGAGAGAGAAGTGTAGCCGCTTTTTCCCTAGGCTTCCGTACACACCCTTGAGAAGCCTTCCGTCAGCCAGAAACAAGCCATGAGTTGAAAGAGGCGTTCCACGCAGACCTCCTTCTCAGAGCGAAGCCTGTCACACTTTTCCTTGTGAAGTAAACTAGAGAGATACAAATACTTTCTCAATGATTGCTTTAACAAAAAAGGACTAAATATCCCAATCAGAAAACATAGACTGTAAAGAGGAAGCAAGACCCATCTCTATGCTGCCTAGCAGAGAATCACTTCAGACCTAAAAATAAAAGCAGATTGGAAGTAATGGGACACAAAACCATTTATCATGCAAATGGAAGTGAAAAGAAAGTTGGAGTCGTAATATTTTTATGAGACAAAATAAACTGAATTGTGGGGAAGATGGCAGAGTAGAAGGACCCTAAACTCACCTCATCCCACAGATACAACTAGGTAACACTCACACCAGAGTCACCCAGAAATGGACCTTCAGGTTTCCCCACAAAACTATACAACTAAATGGAGAGAGGGAATCACATCAAAGATGGTAGGAAGGACAAGGACTCTGTAGGAATCTAAAGCCCATATTTCTGACCACCAGAGGAAGGGAAACACAGTCACAGAGGGGCCAGAAACAAACTACTACACCGGGGAGCCTCTAAAGCGTAGAGACATCCTCATAGCTTATGGCTTTGAAAATCAGAAGGGATGACATTTGTGAGCGTATACAACCAGCAGACTTAAAGCTTGGAACTTTTAAAAATCAGCTGTCTCAGCTCTGAGAGAGCACAGAAGGTGATAGGAAGCTGAGATCTGTCCTTAAAGATTAAGCAGAGCAAAGAGTGTGGAGAAGCTTGGGTGAAGCAGGTTGAAAGGTGCTTGAGGATTAAACAAGGGAGACATAGTTCCTGAACTCAGAGTTTGCTAAGGGACTTGTCCAGGAACAAAGGAGCTGGCAGGTTCCATTTCCCTCTACGGCCCCTCATTATAAACACACACCTACCTGCAAGACCAAGCACAATCTAGCAATCACTAACTTGCATAAACCATGGCCCATCCCCAAACCTACCACACCTGCTTCAGTCCCAGTGCTGTGGATACCCTCCCTGATAAGACCCACACAATCCTTGACAACAATATGTCTCCCCATCACCCACAGAACACGCATGCATCTTGTTAAAACAGCACACCCCATGTGTTGTGCACAATGACACAGTCCAGATCCAGTCTCTGTTGTTGCTATGCATTACCTTCAGAGGAGAACCAGCATCACCAAGTGAAAAATGTATGTTCTGCCCCGTATTTTCAAGAACAAGCAATATATCTGACCTTCCTAACAGAGAGATATTCTCTGAGAAGTAGGCCAAATGAGCAGACAGAGGACTATGTCCTAAACGAAAGAAGAGGACAAAGCCACAGCAAGAGACCTAAACAAAATGGATATAAGGAACATGCCTGACAGAAAATTTAAGATAACAATTATAAAGATACTCACTGGGGAAATGAAAAGAGGGAGGACATCAGAAGGGGGAACATCATTGAGACTCTTAACAAAGAGATATGAAAGAAATAATCAGAGATGTGGAACACAAGAAATGAAATGAAGAATATACTAGATAGAATAATTAGCAGGATGGACGAAGCAGAGGAACAAATTAATGAACTAGAAGACAGTAATGGAAAGTAATCAAGCGGAACAAATGAGAGGAAAAAGAAGTATGCAAAAATG
The DNA here is from genome assembly GCF_037043125.1 of Eumetopias jubatus. Lineage (NCBI taxonomy): Eukaryota > Metazoa > Chordata > Mammalia > Carnivora > Otariidae > Eumetopias > Eumetopias jubatus. The sequence goes on along the minus strand of NW_028274814.1, from coordinate 36,509,980 downwards.
AGAAGAGACTTAGGGAATTCAGTGACTCCATCCAGTGTAACAACACCCACATGAGAGGGATCCCAGAAGGTGAAAAGGGGGAAAAGGGGGCAGAAAATCTATTTGACCAAAGAAGAGCTGAAAACTTAACCTAATCTGGTGAAGGAAACCTATACAAATCCATAAGGCATAGAGATCCCCTCCCACAAAATCAACCTAAGGAGGTCCACATCAAGATACATAGTAATCCAAATGGGAAAAGGTAGTGATAAAGAAAAAACATTTAAAGCAGCAAGATAAAAGAAGACAGTTAACATGCAAGGGAAAGCCCATAAATCTATCAGCTGAGTTTTCAGCAGAAACTATGCAGGACAGAAGAAAGTGGCGTTAAATATTCAAAGTGCTGAATGAGAAAAATCTGCAGCAAGGAATAATTTATCCAGCAAGCCTATCCTTCAGAAAAGAAGGGGAGAAAAAGAGTTTCTTAGCCACACAAACTAAAAGAGTTCATGACCACTAAATTAACTACAAAAAATATTGAAGGGGACACTATGAGTGGAAAAAAATCGTAAGTGAGAGTATGACAATAATGAATCAAGGAAGCAGTAAAAATAAGTATTTCTGTAAAAGTCAGTTAAGGGATTCACAAAATAAAAGTATGTAAAATATGAAAACATATACCCTAACACATGAGGAGGAGTCAACAGTGGGTTTGAACTTAAACAGCATTCAACTTAATATAGACTGAAAAGGCTATATATAATCCAGGGGGTCACCACAAACCCAAACCTCTAATACACATGCAAAAGATAAAGGGAAAGAAATCCAAGAATATCATTAAAGAAAACGAGCAAACCATGAGAGAGAGAGCAAGAGAAGAAAGGATCAGAGAAAAACTACACAAAAAACTATGAAACAAGTAACAAAACATCAATAAATACATGTCTAATGATAATTAGTTTGAATGTAAATGGACTAAATGCTCCAAGCAAAAGAGCATGACAGAGTTTGTATATATATATAAAAGATTTCACACCTAAAGACACCTGCAGATGGAAATTAAGAGATGGAGAAACATTAATCATGCAAGTGGATGTCAAAAGAAGTCAGAGTAGCAATCCTTATATCAGACAAAATAGACTTTTTTAACATTGAAATTGAATTAGCCAACAGAGAGTACACCAGTAGTTTCAAATGTAGCGTTCCACAATTCATCAGTTGTGTATAACACCCAGTGTTCATCACATCACATGCATTCCTTAATGCCCATCACACAGTTACTCCATCTCCCCACCCACCTTTCCTCCAGCAACCCTCAGTTTGTTTCCAATAGTTAGGAACCTGTCATGGATTTTCTTCCTCTCTGGTTTCTTCGCATTCATTTTCCCTCCCTTCCCCTATGATCCTCTGTGCTGTTCCTTCTATTCCACATATGAGTAAAACCATATAATAATTGTTTTTCTCTGACTGACTTATTTTGCTCAGCATAATACCCTCCAGTGCCGTCCACATCGATATGCTAAATATTGATCCTTTCTGATGGCTGAGTCACATTCCTTTGTATATGTATATACCATGTTTTCTTTATCCATTTATCTGTCGATGGATGTCTTGGTTCCTTCCACGGTTTGGCTACTGTGGACAATGTCGCTATAAACATTTGGGGTGCAGTTGCCCCTTCAGATCACTACATTTGTAGCTTTGGGGTAAATAAAATTGCTGGGGTGTAAGGGAGCTCTGTTTTAACTTCTTGAGGAACCTCAATATTGTTTTCCAAAGTGGCTGTACCAGTTTTCATTCCCACTTTGAAGTGTAAGAGAGTTCCCCTTTCTCCTCACCAACATTTGTTATTTCTTTGCTTGTTAATTTTTGCAATTCTGACTGGTGTGAAGTGATATCTCATTGTCATTTGGATTTCTTTTTCCCCTTGCCAAGTGCTGTTGAGCAGTTTCTCATATGTCTGTTGGCCATTTGTGTGTCTTCTTTGGAGAAATACCTGTTCATATCTTCTGCCCATTTCTTGACTCGGTTATTTGTATTTTGGGTGTTGAGTTTGGGTGTTGAACGGTAGTAAAGCGTACGGCACTTTCATGATGCTTCCACACCCACTTTTGGAAATGCTTCTCTCTCAAGGATACCTGAAGATATTAGTGGAGAGTTGCCGTATACGCAGACTTGCTTTTCCCAGGTGAGTGCATGGCACATTCCTTATTCAGTCGCGCGCGCGCGCGCGCACACACACACGCACACACACACACAGAGTTGAACATGTTTCTGTCTCGTCAGGAAAGGAGGTGTTCGTTGAGAGACGGTTTCTCGCCAATGCTTTTGGGTGCTTGCCCTTTTCCCCCCGGAGAGTGAAGTGTATGCGCTTTTTGCCTAGGCTTCCGTACACACCCTTGAGAAGCCTTCCCTCAGCCAGAAACAAGCCGTGAGTTGAAAGAGGCGTTCCACACAGACCTCCTTCTCAGAGCGAAGCCTGTCACACTTTTCCTTGGGCCTCCACACGCACTTTAGAAAAACTTCCTCCGGGAAGCTGTGAGTTGAACGACGGGTTTCCTACAGCGGTTTTCCGTGGGGGTAAGGATATATGGCACTTGGCCTTAGGCTTCCACGCACAGATTGGAAAGGCTTCTCTCTTCGTGAAACAAGATGTGCGCTGAACGTTGCGTTCTGCGCAGGCTTGCTTTTCACACATCAGCCCATGGTACTTTCCCTAGGCTTCCACACGCGCAGTGAGTATCCCTTCCCTAAACCTGAACCAAGACGCGGGGGAAAGCTGCCTTCTACACCACCTTCTTTTACGAGTTTCGTATAGAACCCTTGCGTTGTGCTTCCACATCCACTTTTGTCACTGCTTCGATATATCCTCCGGAGAGAGGTTCGCTTGAAAGACGGTCTCCCTCCGTCATGCTTTCAAGGAGTTAAGGATAGGGCACTCTCCTTATGCCTGCACACGTCCACTTGCAATCTCGACTGACTTCATGACCCCGTCCAATGCTACGCTGAAAGTCCCATTGTGCGCGGCCTTGTTTCTAAGAGATGAGGACAGGGCACGGCACGTTCCTTGTGCTTCCACCACGACTATATAAAAGGCTCCCGTCTCCAAGGCAAAGGATGTCAGGTGCAAGACGGCTTCTCAAAAGCGAGGTTGCCTCTTAGAGGGCGGTCTACGGCGCTCTGCTGACGCTTCCACGCCTACATATGCAAACGCTTCTGGGCTCATGAAAGAAGACGTCCTTTGAAAGCTGCCTTGTACCCCGACGCGTTTCTCGGAGTTAGGTCCAGGGAACGGTCCCTGTGCGATCACACGCAGCCTTGAGATGGCTCAGCTCTTTTCGATCGTCAGGGAGGACGTTTCTCGGAGTTAGGTCCAGGGAAAGGTAGTAAAGCGTACGGCACTTTCATGATGCTTCCACACCCACTTTTGGAAATGCTTCTCTCTCCAGGATACCTGAAGATGCTAGTGGCGAGTCGCCGTAGACGCAGACTTGCTTTTCCCAGGTCAGTACATGGCACTCTCCTTATTCACTCACGCACGCGCGCGCGCGCGTGCCCTCACACACACACACACACACACACACACACACACACACACAGAGTTGAACATGTTTCTGTCTCGTCAGGAAAGAAGGTGATCGTTGAGAGACGGTTTCTCGCCGATGCTTTTGGGTTCTTGCTTTTTTCCCCCCGGAGAGAGAAGTGTAGCCGCTTTTTCCCTAGGCTTCCGTACACACCCTTGAGAAGCCTTCCGTCAGCCAGAAACAAGCCATGAGTTGAAAGAGGCGTTCCACGCAGACCTCCTTCTCAGAGCGAAGCCTGTCACACTTTTCCTTGTGAAGTAAACTAGAGAGATACAAATACTTTCTCAATGATTGCTTTAACAAAAAAGGACTAAATATCCCAATCAGAAAACATAGACTGTAAAGAGGAAGCAAGACCCATCTCTATGCTGCCTACCAGAGAATCACTTCAGACCTAAAAATAAAAGCAGATTGGAAGTAATGGGACACAAAACCATTTATCATGCAAATGGAAGTGAAAAGAAAGTTGGAGTCGTAATATTTTTATGAGACAAAATAAACTGAATTGTGGGGAAGATGGCAGAGTAGAAGGACCCTAAACTCACCTCATCCCACAGATACAACTAGGTAACACTCACACCAGAGTCACCCAGAAATGGACCTTCAGATTTCCCCACAAAACTATACAACTAAATGGAGAGAGGGAATCACATCAAAGATGGTAGGAAGGACAAGGACTCTGTAGGAATCTAAAGCCCATATTTCTGACCACCAGAGGGAGGGAACCACAGTCACAGAGGGGCCAGAAACAAACTACTACACCGGGGAGCCTCTAAAGCGTAGAGACATCCTCATAGCTTACGGCTTTGAAAATCAGAAGGGATGACATTTGTGAGCGTATACAACCAGCAGACTTAAAGCTTGGAACTTTTAAAAATCAGCTGTCTCAGCTCTGAGAGAGCACAGAAGGTGATAGGAAGCTGAGATCTGTCCTTAAAGATTAAGCAGAGCAAAGAGTTTGGAGAAGCTTGGGTGAAGCAGGTTGAAAGGTGCTTGAGGATTAAACAAGGGAGACATAGTTCCTGAACTCAGAGTTTGCTAAGGGACTTGTCCAGGAACAAAGGAGCTGGCAAGTGCCATTTCCCTCTACGGCCCCTCATTATAAACACACACCTACCTGCAAGACCAAGCACAATCTAGCAATCACTAACTTGCATAAACCATGGCCCATCCCCACACCTACCACACCTGCTTCAGTCCCAGTGCTGTGGATACCCTCCCTGATAAGACCCACACAATCCTTGACAACAATATGTCTCCCCATCACCCACAGAACACGCATGCATCTTGTTAAAACAGCACACCCCATGTGTTGTGCACAATGACACAGTCCAGATCCAGTCTCTGTTGTTGCTATGCATTACCTTCAGAGGAGAACCAGCATCACCAAGTGAAAAATGTATGTTCTGCCCCGTATTTTCAAGAACAAGCAATATATCTGACCTTCCTGACAGAGAGATATTCTCTGAGAAGTAGGCCAAATGAGCAGACAGAGGACTATGTCCTAAACGAAAGAAGAGGACAAAGCCACAGCAAGAGACCTAAACAAAATGGATATAAGGAACATGCCTGACAGAAAATTTAAGATAACAATTATAAAGATACTCACTGGGGAAATGAAAAGAGGGAGGACATCAGAAGGGGGAACATCATTGAGACTCTTAACAAAGAGATATGAAAGAAATAATCAGAGATGTGGAACACAAGAAATGAAACGAAGAATATACTAGATAGAATAATTAGCAGGTTGGACGAAGCAGAGGAACAAATTAATGAACTAGAAGACAGTAATGGAAAGTAATCAAGCGGAACAAATGAGAGGAAAAAGAAGTATGCAAAAATGAGAAGAGACTTAGGGAATTCAGTGACTCCATCCAGTGTAACAACACCCACATGAGAGGGATCCCAGAAGGTGAAAAGGGGGAAAAGGGGGCAGAAAATCTATTTGACCAAAGAAGAGCTGAAAACTTAACCTAATCTGGTGAAGGAAACCTATACAAATCCATAAGGCATAGAGATCCCCTCCCACAAAATCAACCTAAGGAGGTCCACATCAAGATACATAGTAATCCAAATGGGAAAAGGTAGTGATAAAGAAAAAACATTTAAAGCAGCAAGATAAAAGAAGACAGGTAACATGCAAGGGAAAGCCCATAAAGCTATCAGCTGAGTTTTCAGCAGAAACTATGCAGGACAGAAGAAAGTGGCGTTAAATATTCAAAGTGCTGAATGAGAAAAATCTGCAGCAAGGAATAATTTATCCAGCAAGCCTATCCTTCAGAAAAGAAGGGGAGAAAAAGAGTTTCTTAGCCACACAAACTAAAAGAGTTCATGACCACTAAATTAACTACAAAAAATATTGAAGGGGACACTATGAGTGGAAAAAAATCGTAAGTGAGAGTATGACAATAATGAATCAAGGAAGCAGTAAAAATAAGTATTTCTGTAAAAATCAGTTAAGGGATTCACAAAATAAAAGTATGTAAAATATGAAAACATATACCCTAACACATGAGGAGGAGTCAACAGTGGGTTTGAACTTAAACAGCATTCAACTTAATATAGACTGAAAAGGCTATATATAATCCAGGGGGTCACCACAAACCCAAACCTCTAATACACATGCAAAAGATAAAGGGAAAGAAATCCAAGAATATCATTAAAGAAAACGAGCAAACCATGAGAGAGAGAGCAAGAGAAGAAAGGATCAGAGAAAAACTACACAAAAAACTATGAAACAAGTAACAAAACATCAATAAATACATGTCTAATGATAATTAGTTTGAATGTAAATGGACTAAATGCTCCAAGCAAAAGAGCATGACAGAGTTTGTATATATATATAAAAGATTTCACACCTAGAGACACCTGCAGATGGAAATTAAGAGATGGAGAAACATTAATCATGCAAGTGGATGTCAAGAGAAGTCAGAGTAGCAATCCTTATATCAGACAAAATAGACTTTTTTAACATTGAAATTGAATTAGCCAACATAGAGTACACCAGTAATTTCAAATGTAGCGTTCCACAATTCATCAGTTGTGTATAACACCCAGTGTTCACCACATCACATGCATTCCTTAATGCCCATCACACAGTTACTCCATCTCCCCACCCACCTGTCCTCCAGCAACCCTCAGTTTGTTTCCAATAGCTGGGAACCTGTCATGGATTTTCTTCCTCTCTGGTTTCTTCGCATTCATTTTCCCTCCCTTCCCCTATGATCCTCTGTGCTGTTCCTTCTATTCCACATATGAGTAAAACCATATAATAATTGTTTTTCTCTGACTGACTTATTTTGCTCAGCATAATACCCTCCAGTGCCCTCCACATCGATATGCTAAATATTGATCCTTTCTGATGGCTGAATCATATTCCACTGTATATGTATATACCATGTTTTCTTTATCCATTTATCTGTCGATGGATGTCTTGGTTCCTTCCACGGTTTGGCTATTGTGGACTATGTCGCTATAAACATTCGGGGTGCAGTTGCCCCTTCAGATCACTACATTTGTAGCTTTGGGGTAAATAAAATTGCTGGGTTGTAAGGGAGCTCTCTTTTAAGTTCTTGAGGAACGTCCATAATGTTTTCCAAAGTGGCTGTACCAGTTTTCATTCCCACGTAGAAGTGTAAGAGAGTTCCCCTTTCTCCTCACCAACATTTGTTATTTCTTCGCTTGTTAATTTTTGCAATTCTGACTGGTGTGAAGTGGTATCTCATTGTCATTTGGATTTCTTTTTCCCCATGCCAAGTGATGTTGAGCAGTTTGTCATATGTCTGTTGGCCATTTGTGTGTCTTCTTTGGAGAAATATCTGTTCATATCTTCTGCCCATTTCTTGACTCGCTTATTTGTTTTTTGGGTTTTGAGTTTGGGTGTTGAACGGTAGTAAAGCGTACGGCACATTCATGATGCTTCCACACCCACTTTTGGAAATGCTTCTCTCTCCAGGATACCTGAAGATGTTAGTGGAGAGTTGCCGTATACGCAGACTTGCTTTTCCCAGGTGAGTGCATGGCACATTCCTTATTCACTCACGCGCGCGCGTGCGCACACACACACACACACACACACACACAGACAGAGTTGAACATGTTTCTGTCTCGTCAGGAACGGAGGTGTTTGTTGAGAGACGGTTTCTCGCCAATGCTTTTGGGTGCTTGCCCTTTTCCCCCCGGAGAGTAAAGTGTATGCGCTTTTTGCCTAGGCTTCCGTACACACCCTTGAGAAGCCTTCCCTCAGCCAGAAACAAGCCGTGAGTTGAAAGAGGCGTTCCACACAGACCTCCTTCTCAGAGCGAAGCCTGTCACACTTTTCCTTGGGCCTCCACACGCACTTTAGAAAAACTTCCTCCGGGAAGCTGTGAGTTGAACGACGGGTTTCCTACAGCGGTTTTCCGTGGGGGTAAGGATATATGGCACTTGGCCTTAGGCTTCCACGCACACATTGGAAAGGCTTCTCTCTTCGTGAAACAAGATGTGCGCTGAACGTTGCGTTCTGCGCAGGCTTGGTTTTCACACATCAGCCCATGGTACTTTCCCTAGGCTTCCACACGCGCAGTGAGTATCCCTTCCCTAAACCTGAACCAAGACGCGGGGGAAAGCTGCCTTCTACACCACCTTCTTTTCCGAGTTTCGTATAGAACCCTTGCGTTGTGCTTCCACATCCACTTTTGTCACTGCTTCGATATATCCTCCGGAGAGGGGTTCGCTTGAAAGACGGTCTCCCTCCGTCACGCTTTCAAGGAGTTAAGGATAGGGCACTCTCCTTATGCCTGCACACGTCCACTTGCAATCTCGACTGACTTCATGACCCCGTCCAATGCTACGCTGAAAGTCCCATTGCGCGCGGCCTTGTTTCTAAGGGATGAGGACAGGGCACGGCACGTTCCTTGTGCTTCCACCACGACTATATAAAAGGCTCCCGTCTCCAAGGCAAAGGATGTCAGGTGCAAGACGGCTTCTCAAAAGCGAGGTTGCCTCTTAGAGGGCGGTCTACGGCGCTCTGCTGACGCTTCCACGCCTACATATGCAAACGCTTCTGGGCTCACGAAAGAAGACGTCCGTTGAAAGCTGCCTTGTACCCCGACGCGTTTCTCGGAGTTAGGTCCAGGGAACGGTCCCTGTGCGATCACACGCAGCCTTGAGATGGCTCAGCTCTTTTCGATCGTCAGGGAGGACGTTTCTCGGAGTTAGGTCCAGGGAAAGGTAGTAAAGCGTACGGCACTTTCATGATGCTTCCACACCCACTTTTGGAAATGCTTCTCTCTCCAGGATACCTGAAGATGCTAGTGGCGAGTCGCCGTAGACGCAGACTTGCTTTTCCCAGGTCAGTACATGGCACTCTCCTTATTCACTCACGCACGCGCGCGCGCGCGTGCCCTCACACACACACACACACACACACACACACACACACACACAGAGTTGAACATGTTTCTGTCTCGTCAGGAAAGAAGGTGATCGTTGAGAGACGGTTTCTCGCCGATGCTTTTGGGTTCTTGCTTTTTTCCCCCCGGAGAGAGAAGTGTAGCCGCTTTTTCCCTAGGCTTCCGTACACACCCTTGAGAAGCCTTCCGTCAGCCAGAAACAAGCCATGAGTTGAAAGAGGCGTTCCACGCAGACCTCCTTCTCAGAGCGAAGCCTGTCACACTTTTCCTTGTGAAGTAAACTAGAGAGATACAAATACTTTCTCAATGATTGCTTTAACAAAAAAGGACTAAATATCCCAATCAGAAAACATAGACTGTAAAGAGGAAGCAAGACCCATCTCTATGCTGCCTACCAGAGAATCACTTCAGACCTAAAAATAAAAGCAGATTGGAAGTAATGGGACACAAAACCATTTATCATGCAAATGGAAGTGAAAAGAAAGTTGGAGTCGTAATATTTTTATGAGACAAAATAAACTGAATTGTGGGGAAGATGGCAGAGTAGAAGGACCCTAAACTCACCTCATCCCACAGATACAACTAGGTAACACTCACACCAGAGTCACCCAGAAATGGACCTTCAGATTTCCCCACAAAACTATACAACTAAATGGAGAGAGGGAATCACATCAAAGATGGTAGGAAGGACAAGGACTCTGTAGGAATCTAAAGCCCATATTTCTGACCACCAGAGGGAGGGAACCACAGTCACAGAGGGGCCAGAAACAAACTACTACACCGGGGAGCCTCTAAAGCGTAGAGACATCCTCATAGCTTACGGCTTTGAAAATCAGAAGGGATGACATTTGTGAGCGTATACAACCAGCAGACTTAAAGCTTGGAACTTTTAAAAATCAGCTGTCTCAGCTCTGAGAGAGCACAGAAGGTGATAGGAAGCTGAGATCTGTCCTTAAAGATTAAGCAGAGCAAAGAGTGTGGAGAAGCTTGGGTGAAGCAGGTTGAAAGGTGCTTGAGGATTAAACAAGGGAGACATAGTTCCTGAACTCAGAGTTTGCTAAGGGACTTGTCCAGGAACAAAGGAGCTGGCAGGTGCCATTTCCCTCTACGGCCCCTCATTATAAACACACACCTACCTGGAAGACCAAGCACAATCTAGCAATCACTAACTTGCATAAACCATGGCCCATCCCCACACCTACCACACCTGCTTCAGTCCCAGTGCTGTGGATACCCTCCCTGATAAGACCCACACAATCCTTGACAACAATATGTCTCCCCATCACCCACAGAACACGCATGCATCTTGTTAAAACAGCACACCCCATGTGTTGTGCACAATGACACAGTCCAGATCCAGTCTCTGTTGTTGCTATGCATTACCTTCAGAGGAGAACCAGCATCACCAAGTGAAAAATGTATGTTCTGCCCCGTATTTTCAAGAACAAACAATATATCTGACCTTCCTAACAGAGAGATATTCTCTGAGAAGTAGGCCAAATGAGCAGACAGAGGACTATGTCCTAAACGAAAGAAGAGGACAAAGCCACAGCAAGAGACCTAAACAAAATGGATATAAGGAACATGCCTGACAGAAAATTTAAGATAACAATTATAAAGATACTCACTGGGGAAATGAAAAGAGGGAGGACATCAGAAGGGGGAACATCATTGAGACTCTTAACAAAGAGATATGAAAGAAATAATCAGAGATGTGGAACACAAGAAATGAAACGAAGAATATACTAGATAGAATAATTAGCAGGATGGACGAAGCAGAGGAACAAATTAATGAACTAGAAGACAGTAATGGAAAGTAATCAAGCGGAACAAATGAGAGGAAAAAGAAGTATGCAAAAATGAGAAGAGACTTAGGGAATTCAGTGACTCCATCCAGTGTAACAACACCCACATGAGAGGGATCCCAGAAGGTGAAAAGGGGGAAAAGGGGGCAGAAAATCTATTTGACCAAAGAAGAGCTGAAAACTTAACCTAATCTGGTGAAGGAAACCTATACAAATCCATAAGGCATAGAGATCCCCTCCCACAAAATCAACCTAAGGAGGTCCACATCAAGATACATAGTAATCCAAATGGGAAAAGGTAGTGATAAAGAAAAAACATTTAAAGCAGCAAGATAAAAGAAGACAGGTAACATGCAAGGGAAAGCCCATAAAGCTATCAGCTGAGTTTTCAGCAGAAACTATGCAGGACAGAAGAAAGTGGCGTTAAATATTCAAAGTGCTGAATGAGAAAAATCTGCAGCAAGGAATAATTTATCCAGCAAGCCTATCCTTCAGAAAAGAAGGGGAGAAAAAGAGTTTCTTAGCCACACAAACTAAAAGAGTTCATGACCACTAAATTAACTACAAAAAATATTGAAGGGGACACTATGAGTGGAAAAAAATCGTAAGTGAGAGTATGACAATAATGAATCAAGGAAGCAGTAAAAATAAGTATTTCTGTAAAAATCAGTTAAGGGATTCACAAAATAAAAGTATGTAAAATATGAAAGCATATACCCTAACACATGAGGAGGAGTCAACAGTGGGTTTGAACTTAAACAGCATTCAACTTAATATAGACTGAAAAGGCTATATATAATCCAGGGGGTCACCACAAACCCAAACCTCTAATACACATGCAAAAGATAAAGGGAAAGAAATCCAAGAATATCATTAAAGAAAACGAGCAAACCATGAGAGAGAGAGCAAGAGAAGAAAGGATCAGAGAAAAACTACACAAAAAACTATGAAACAAGTAACAAAACATCAATAAATACATGTCTAATGATAATTAGTTTGAATGTAAATGGACTAAATGCTCCAAGCAAAAGAGCATGACAGAGTTTGTATATATATATAAAAGATTTCACACCTAGAGACACCTGCAGATGGAAATTAAGAGATGGAGAAACATTAATCATGCAAGTGGATGTCAAGAGAAGTCAGAGTAGCAATCCTTATATCAGACAAAATAGACTTTTTTAACATTGAAATTGAATTAGCCAACATAGAGTACACCAGTAATTTCAAATGTAGCGTTCCACAATTCATCAGTTGTGTATAACACCCAGTGTTCACCACATCACATGCATTCCTTAATGCCCATCACACAGTTACTCCATCTCCCCACCCACCTTTCCTCCAGCAACCCTCAGTTTGTTTCCAATAGCTGGGAACCTGTCATGGATTTTCTTCCTCTCTGGTTTCTTCGCATTCATTTTCCCTCCCTTCCCCTATGATCCTCTGTGCTGTTCCTTCTATTCCACATATGAGTAAAACCATATAATAATTGTTTTTCTCTGACTGACTTATTTTGCTCAGCATAATACCCTCCAGTGCCCTCCACATCGATATGCTAAATATTGATCCTTTCTGATGGCTGAATCATATTCCACTGTATATGTATATACCATGTTTTCTTTATCCATTTATCTGTCGATGGATGTCTTGGTTCCTTCCACGGTTTGGCTATTGTGGACAATGTCGCTATAAACATTCGGGGTGCAGTTGCCCCTTCAGATCACTACATTTGTAGCTTTGGGGTAAATAAAATTGCTGGGTTGTAAGGGAGCTCTCTTTTAAGTTCTTGAGGAACGTCCATAATGTTTTCCAAAGTGGCTGTACCAGTTTTCATTCCCACGTAGAGGTGTAAGAGAGTTCCCCTTTCTCCTCACCAACATTTGTTATTTCTTCGCTTGTTAATTTTTGCAATTCTAACTGGTGTGAAGTGGTATCTCATTGTCATTTGGATTTCTTTTTCCCCATGCCAAGTGATGTTGAGCAGTTTGTCATATGTCTGTTGGGCATTTGTGTGTCTTCTTTGGAGAAATATCTGTTCATATCTTCTGCCCATTTCTTGACTCGCTTATTTGTTTTTTGGGTGTTGAGTTTGGGTGTTGAACGGTAGTAAAGCGTACGGCACATTCATGATGCTTCCACACCCACTTTTGGAAATGCTTCTCTCTCCAGGATACCTGAAGATGTTAGTGGAGAGTTGCCGTATACGCAGACTTGCTTTTCCCAGGTGAGTGCATGGCACATTCCTTATTCACTCACGCGCGCGCGTGCGCACACACACACACACACACACACACACAGACAGAGTTGAACATGTTTCTGTCTCGTCAGGAAAGGAGGTGTTTGTTGAGAGACGGTTTCTCGCCAATGCTTTTGGGTGCTTGCCCTTTTCCCCCCGGAGAGTAAAGTGTATGCGCTTTTTGCCTAGGCTTCCGTACACACCCTTGAGAAGCCTTCCCTCAGCCAGAAACAAGCCGTGAGTTGAAAGAGGCGTTCCACACAGACCTCCTTCTCAGAGCGAAGCCTGTCACACTTTTCCTTGGGCCTCCACACGCACTTTAGAAAAACTTCCTCCGGGAAGCTGTGAGTTGAACGACGGGTTTCCTACAGCGGTTTTCCGTGGGGGTAAGGATATATGGCACTTGGCCTTAGGCTTCCACGCACACATTGGAAAGGCTTCTCTCTTCGTGAAACAAGATGTGCGCTGAACGTTGCGTTCTGCGCAGGCTTGGTTTTCACACATCAGCCCATGGTACTTTCCCTAGGCTTCCACACGCGCAGTGAGTATCCCTTCCCTAAACCTGAACCAAGACGCGGGGGAAAGCTGCCTTCTACACCACCTTCTTTTCCGAGTTTCGTATAGAACCCTTGCGTTGTGCTTCCACATCCACTTTTGTCACTGCTTCGATATATCCTCCGGAGAGGGGTTCGCTTGAAAGACGGTCTCCCTCCGTCACGCTTTCAAGGAGTTAAGGATAGGGCACTCTCCTTATGCCTGCACACGTCCACTTGCAATCTCGACTGACTTCATGACCCCGTCCAATGCTACGCTGAAAGTCCCATTGCGCGCGGCCTTGTTTCTAAGAGATGAGGACAGGGCACGGCACGTTCCTTGTGCTTCCACCACGACTATATAAAAGGCTCCCGTCTCCAAGGCAAAGGATGTCAGGTGCAAGACGGCTTCGCAAAAGCGAGGTTGCCTCTTAGAGGGCGGTCTACGGCGCTCTCCTGACGCTTCCACGCCTACATATGCAAACGCTTCTGGGCTCACGAAAGAAGACGTCCGTTGAAAGCTGCCTTGTACCCCGACGCGTTTCTCGGAGTTAGGTCCAGGGAACGGTCCCTGTGCGATCACACGCAGCCTTGAGATGGCTCAGCTCTTTTCGATCGTCAGGGAGGACGTTTCTCGGAGTTAGGTCCAGGGAAAGGTAGTAAAGCGTACGGCACTTTCATGATGCTTCCACACCCACTTTTGGAAATGCTTCTCTCTCCAGGATACCTGAAGATGCTAGTGGCGAGTCGCCGTAGACGCAGACTTGCTTTTCCCAGGTCAGTACATGGCACTCTCCTTATTCACTCACGCACGCGCGCGCGCGCGTGCCCTCACACACACACACACACACACACACACACACACACACACACACACACACAGAGTTGAACATGTTTCTGTCTCGTCAGGAAAGAACGTGATCGTTGAGAGACGGTTTCTCGCCGATGCTTTTGGGTTCTTGCTTTTTTCCCCCCGGAGAGAGAAGTGTAGCCGCTTTTTCCCTAGGCTTCCGTACACACCCTTGAGAAGCCTTCCGTCAGCCAGAAACAAGCCATGAGTTGAAAGAGGCGTTCCACGCAGACCTCCTTCTCAGAGCGAAGCCTGTCACACTTTTCCTTGTGAAGTAAACTAGAGAGATACAAATACTTTCTCAATGATTGCTTTAACAAAAAAGGACTAAATATCCCAATCAGAAAACATAGACTGTAAAGAGGAAGCAAGACCCATCTCTATGCTGCCTACCAGAGAATCACTTCAGACCTAAAAATAAAAGCAGATTGGAAGTAATGGGACACAAAACCATTTATCATGCAAATGGAAGTGAAAAGAAAGTTGGAGTCGTAATATTTTTATGAGACAAAATAAACTGAATTGTGGGGAAGATGGCAGAGTAGAAGGACCCTAAACTCACCTCATCCCACAGATACAACTAGGTAACACTCACACCAGAGTCACCCAGAAATGGACCTTCAGATTTCCCCACAAAACTATACAACTAAATGGAGAGAGGGAATCACATCAAAGATGGTAGGAAGGACAAGGACTCTGTAGGAATCTAAAGCCCATATTTCTGACCACCAGAGGGAGGGAACCACAGTCACAGAGGGGCCAGAAACAAACTACTACACCGGGGAGCCTCTAAAGCGTAGAGACATCCTCATAGCTTACGGCTTTGAAAATCAGAAGGGATGACATTTGTGAGCGTATACAACCAGCAGACTTAAAGCTTGGAACTTTTAAAAATCAGCTGTCTCAGCTCTGAGAGAGCACAGAAGGTGATAGGAAGCTGAGATCTGTCCTTAAAGATTAAGCAGAGCAAAGAGTGTGGAGAAGCTTGGGTGAAGCAGGTTGAAAGGTGCTTGAGGATTAAACAAGGGAGACATAGTTCCTGAACTCAGAGTTTGCTAAGGGACTTGTCCAGGAACAAAGGAGCTGGCAGGTGCCATTTCCTTCTACGGCCCCTCATTATAAACACACACCTACCTGCAAGACCAAGCACAATCTAGCAATCACTAACTTGCATAAACCATGGCCCATCCCCACCCCTACCAGACCTGCTTCAGTCCCAGTGCTGTGGATACCCTCCCTGATAAGACCCACACAATCCTTGACAACAATATGTCTCCCCATCACCCACAGAACACGCATGCATCTTGTTAAAACAGCACACCCCATGTGTTGTGCACAATGACACAGTCCAGATCCAGTCTCTGTTGTTGCTATGCATTACCTTCAGAGGAGAACCAGCATCACCAAGTGAAAAATGTATGTTCTGCCCCGTATTTTCAAGAACAAGCAATATATCTGACCTTCCTAACAGAGAGATATTCTCTGAGAAGTAGGCCAAATGAGCAGACAGAGGACTATGTCCTAAACGAAAGAAGAGGACAAAGCCACAGCAAGAGACCTAAACAAAATGGATATAAGGAACATGCCTGACAGAAAATTTAAGATAACAATTATAAAGATACTCACTGGGGAAATGAAAAGAGGGAGGACATCAGAAGGGGGAACATCATTGAGACTCTTAACAAAGAGATATGAAAGAAATAATCAGAGATGTGGAACACAAGAAATGAAATGAAGAATATACTAGATAGAATAATTAGCAGGATGGACGAAGCAGAGGAACAAATTAATGAACTAGAAGACAGTAATGGAAAGTAATCAAGCGGAACAAATGAGAGGAAAAAGAAGTATGCAAAAATGAGAAGAGACTTAGGGAATTCAGTGACTCCATCCAGTGTAACAACACCCACATGAGAGGGATGCCAGAAGGTGAAAAGGGGGAAAAGGGGGCAGAAAATCTATTTGACCAAAGAAGAGCTGAAAACTTAACCTAATCTGGTGAAGGAAACCTATACAAATCCATAAGGCATAGAGATCCCCTCCCACAAAATCAACCTAAGGAGGTCCACATCAAGATACATAGTAATCAAAATGGGAAAAGGTAGTGATAAAGAAAAAACATTTAAAGCAGCAAGATAAAAGAAGACAGTTAACATGCAAGGGAAAGCCCATAAAGCTATCAGCTGAGTTTTCAGCAGAAACTATGCAGGACAGAAGAAAGTGGCGTTAAATATTCAAAGTGCTGAAGGAGAAAAATCTGCAGCAAGGAATAATTTATCCAGCAAGCCTATCCTTCAGAAAAGAAGGGGAGAAAAAGAGTTTCTTAGCCACACAAACTAAAAGAGTTCATGACCACTAAATTAACTACAAAAAATATTGAAGGGGACACTATGAGTGGAAAAAAATCGTAAGTGAGAGTATGACAATAATGAATCAAGGAAGCAGTAAAAATAAGTATTTCTGTAAAAATCAGTTAAGGGATTCACAAAATAAAAGTATGTAAAATATGAAAACATATACCCTAACACATGAGGAGGAGTCAACAGTGGGTTTGAACTTAAACAGCATTCAACTTAATATAGACTGAAAAGGCTATATATAATCCAGGGGGTCACCACAAACCCAAACCTCTAATACACATGCAAAAGATAAAGGGAAAGAAATCCAAGAATATCATTAAAGAAAACGAGCAAACCATGAGAGAGAGAGCAAGAGAAGAAAGGATCAGAGAAAAACTACACAAAAAACTATGAAACAAGTAACAAAACATCAATAAATACATGTCTAATGATAATTAGTTTGAATGTAAATGGACTAAATGCTCCAAGCAAAAGAGCATGACAGAGTTTGTATATATATATAAAAGATTTCACACCTAAAGACACCTGCAGATGGAAATTAAGAGATGGAGAAACATTAATCATGCAAGTGGATGTCAAGAGAAGTCAGAGTAGCAATCCTTATATCAGACAAAATAGACTCTTTTAACATTGAAATTGAATTAGCCAACATAGAGTACACCAGTAGTTTCAAATGTAGCGTTCCACAATTCATCAGTTGTGTATACCACCCAGTGTTCATCACATGACATGCATTCCTTAATGCCCATCACACAGTTACTCCATCTCCCCACCCACCTTTCCTCCAGCAACCCTCAGTTTGTTTCCAATAGTTAGGAACCTGTCATGGATTTTCTTCCTCTCTGGTTGCTTCGCATTCATTTTCCCTCCCTTCCCCTATGATCCTCTGTGCTGTTCCTTCTATTCCACATATGAGTAAAACCATATAATAATTGTTTTTCTCTGACTGACTTATTTTGCTCAGCATAATACCCTCCAGTGCCTTCCACATCGATATGCTAAATATTGATCCTTTCTGATGGCTGAGTCATATTCCATTGTATATGTATATACCATGTTTTCTTTATCCATTTATCTGTCGATGGATGTCTTGGTTCCTTCCACGGTTTGGCTATTGTGGACAATGTCGCTATAAACATTCGGGGTGCAGTTGCCCCTTCAGATCACTACATTTGTAGCTTTGGGGTAAATAAAATTGCTGGGTTGTAAGGGAGCTCTCTTTTAAGTTCTTGAGGAACCTCCATATTGTTTTCCAAAGTGGCTGTACCAGTTTTCATTCCCACTTAGAAGTGTAAGAGAGTTCCCCTTTCTCCTCACCAACATTTGTTATTTCTTCGCTTGTTAATTTTTGCAATTCTGACTGGTGTGAAGTGGTATCTCATTGTCATTTGGATTTCTTTTTCCCCATGCCAAGTGATGTTGAGCAGTTTGTCATATGTCTGTTGGGCATTTGTGTGTCTTCTTTGGAGAAATATCTGTTCATATCTTCTGCCCATTTCTTGACTCGCTTATTTGTTTTTTGGGTGTTGAGTTTGGGTGTTGAACGGTAGTAAAGCGTACGGCACATTCATGATGCTTCCACACCCACTTTTGGAAATGCTTCTCTCTCCAGGATACCTGAAGATGTTAGTGGAGAGTTGCCGTATACGCAGACTTGCTTTTCCCAGGTGAGTGCATGGCACATTCCTTATTCACTCACGCGCGCGCGCGCGCACACACACACACACACACACACACACACAGAGTTGAACATGTTTCTGTCTCGTCAGGAAAGAAGGTGTTTGTTGAGAGACGGTTTCTCGCCAATGCTTTTGGGTGCTTGCCCTTTTCCCCCCGGAGAGTAAAGTGTATGCGCTTTTTGCCTAGGCTTCCGTACACACCCTTGAGAAGCCTTCCCTCAGCCAGAAACAAGCCGTGAGTTGAAAGAGGCGTTCCACACAGACCTCCTTCTCAGAGCGAAGCCTGTCACACTTTTCCTTGGGCCTCCACACGCACTTTAGAAAAACTTCCTCCGGGAAGCTGTGAGTTGAACGACGGGTTTCCTACAGCGGTTTTCCGTGGGGGTAAGGATATATGGCACTTGGCCTTAGGCTTCCACGCACACATTGGAAAGGCTTCTCTCTTCGTGAAACAAGATGTGCGCTGAACGTTGCGTTCTGCGCAGGCTTGGTTTTCACACATCAGCCCATGGTACTTTCCCTAGGCTTCCACACGCGCAGTGAGTATCCCTTCCCTAAACCTGAACCAAGACGCGGGGGAAAGCTGCCTTCTACACCACCTTCTTTTCCGAGTTTCGTATAGAACCCTTGCGTTGTGCTTCCACATCCACTTTTGTCACTGCTTCGATATATCCTCCGGAGAGGGGTTCGCTTGAAAGACGGTCTCCCTCCGTCACGCTTTCAAGGAGTTAAGGATAGGGCACTCTCCTTATGCCTGCACACGTCCACTTGAAATCTCGACTGACTTCATGTCCCCGTCCATATGCTACGCTGAAAGTCCCATTGCGCGCGGCCTTGTTTCTAAGAGATGAGGACAGGGCACGGCACGTTCCTTGTGCTTCCACCACGACTATATAAAAGTCTACCGTCTCCAAGGCAAAGGATGTCAGGTGCAAGACGGCTTCGCAAAAGCGAGGTTGCCTCTTAGAGGGCGGTCTACGGCGCTCTCCTGACGCTTCCACGCCTACATATGCAAAAGCTTCTGGGCTCACGAAAGAAGACGTCCGTTGAAAGTTGCCTTGTACCCCGACGCGTTTTCCGGAGTTAGGTCCAGGGAACGGTCCCTGTGCGATCACATGCAGCCTTGAGATGGCTCAGCTCTTTTCGATCGTCAGGGAGGACGTTTCTCGGAGTTAGGTCCAGGGAAAGGTAGTAAAGCGTACGGCACTTTCATGATGCTTCCACACCCACTTTTGGAAATGCTTCTCTCTCCAGGATACCTGAAGATGCTAGTGGCGAGTCGCCGTAGACGCAGACTTGCTTTTCCCAGGTCAGTACATGGCACTCTCCTTATTCACTCACGCACGCGCGCGCGCGCGTGCCCTCACACACACACACACACACACACACACAGAGTTGAACATGTTTCTGTCTCGTCAGGAAAGAAGGTGATCGTTGAGAGACGGTTTCTCGCCGATGCTTTTGGGTTCTTGCTTTTTTCCCCCCGGAGAGAGAAGTGTAGCCGCTTTTTCCCTAGGCTTCCGTACACACCCTTGAGAAGCCTTCCGTCAGCCAGAAACAAGCCATGAGTTGAAAGAGGCGTTCCACGCAGACCTCCTTCTCAGAGCGAAGCCTGTCACACTTTTCCTTGTGAAGTAAACTAGAGAGATACAAATACTTTCTCAATGATTGCTTTAACAAAAAAGGACTAAATATCCCAATCAGAAAACATAGACTGTAAAGAGGAAGCAAGACCCATCTCTATGCTGTCTACCAGAGAATCACTTCAGACCTAAAAATAAAAGCAGATTGGAAGTAATGGGACACAAAACCATTTATCATGCAAATGGAAGTGAAAAGAAAGTTGGAGTCGTAATATTTTTATGAGACAAAATAAACTGAATTGTGGGGAAGATGGCAGAGTAGAAGGACCCTAAACTCACCTCATCCCACAGATACAACTAGGTAACACTCACACCAGAGTCACCCAGAAATGGACCTTCAGATTTCCCCACAAAACTATACAACTAAATGGAGAGAGGGAATCACATCAAAGATGGTAGGAAGGACAAGGACTCTGTAGGAATCTAAAGCCCATATTTCTGACCACCAGAGGGAGGGAACCACAGTCACAGAGGGGCCAGAAACAAACTACTACACCGGGGAGCCTCTAAAGCGTAGAGACATCCTCATAGCTTATGGCTTTGAAAATCAGAAGGGATGACATTTGTGAGCGTATACAACCAGCAGACTTAAAGCTTGGAACTTTTAAAAATCAGCTGTCTCAGCTCTGAGAGAGCACAGAAGGTGATAGGAAGCTGAGATCTGTCCTTAAAGATTAAGCAGAGCAAAGAGTGTGGAGAAGCTTGGGTGAAGCAGGTTGAAAGGTGCTTGAGGATTAAACAAGGGAGACATAGTTCCTGAACTCAGAGTTTGCTAAGGGACTTGTCCAGGAACAAAGGAGCTGGCAGGTGCCATTTCCCTCTACGGCCCCTCATTATAAACACACACCTACCTGCAAGACCAAGCACAATCTAGCAATCACTAACTTGCATAAACCATGGCCCATCCCCACACCTACCACACCTGCTTCAGTCCCAGTGCTGTGGATACCCTCCCTGATAAGACCCACACAATCCTTGACAACAATATGTCTCCCCATCACCCACAGAACACGCATGCATCTTGTTAAAACAGCACAACCCATGTGTTGTGCACAATGACACAGTCCAGATCCAGTCTCTGTTGTTGCTATGCATTACCTTCAGAGGAGAACCAGCATCACCAAGTGAAAAATGTATGTTCTGCCCCGTATTTTCAAGAACAAGCAATATATCTGACCTTCCTAACAGAGAGATATTCTCTGAGAAGTAGGCCAAATGAGCAGACAGAGGACTATGTCCTAAACGAAAGAAGAGGACAAAGCCACAGCAAGAGACCTAAACAAAATGGATATAAGGAACATGCCTGACAGAAAATTTAAGATGACAATTATAAAGATACTCACTGGGGAAATGAAAAGAGGGAGGACATCAGAAGGGGGAACATCATTGAGACTCTTAACAAAGAGATATGAAAGAAATAATCAGAGATGTGGAACACAAGAAATGAAATGAAGAATATACTAGATAGAATAATTAGCAGGATGGACGAAGCAGAGGAACAAATTAATGAACTAGAAGACAGTAATGGAAAGTAATGAAGCGGAACAAATGAGAGGAAAAAGAAGTATGCAAAAATGAGAAGAGACTTAGGGAATTCAGTGACTCCATCCAGTGTAACAACACCCACATGAGAGGGATGCCAGAAGGTGAAAAGGGGGAAAAGGGGGCAGAAAATCTATTTGACCAAAGAAGAGCTGAAAACTTAACCTAATCTGGTGAAGGAAACCTATACAAATCCATAAGGCATAGAGATCCCCTCCCACAAAATCAACCTAAGGAGGTCCACATCAAGATACATAGTAATCCAAATGGGAAAAGGTAGTGATAAAGAAAAAACATTTAAAGCAGCAAGATAAAAGAAGACAGGTAACATGCAAGGGAAAGCCCATAAAGCTATCAGCTGAGTTTTCAGCAGAAACTATGCAGGACAGAAGAAAGTGGCGTTAAATATTCAAAGTGCTGAATGAGAAAAATCTGCAGCAAGGAATAATTTATCCAGCAAGCCTATCCTTCAGAAAAGAAGGGGAGAAAAAGAGTTTCTTAGCCACACAAACTAAAAGAGTTCATGACCACTAAATTAACTACAAAAAATATTGAAGGGGACACTATGAGTGGAAAAAAATCGTAAGTGAGAGTATGACAATAATGAATCAAGGAAGCAGTAAAAATAAGTATTTCTGTAAAAATCAGTTAAGGGATTCACAAAATAAAAGTATGTAAAATATGAAAGCATATACCCTAACACATGAGGAGGAGTCAACAGTGGGTTTGAACTTAAACAGCATTCAACTTAATATAGACTGAAAAGGCTATATATAATCCAGGGGGTCACCACAAACCCAAACCTCTAATACACATGCAAAAGATAAAGGGAAAGAAATCCAAGAATATCATTAAAGAAAACGAGCAAACCATGAGAGAGAGAGCAAGAGAAGAAAGGATCAGAGAAAAACTACACAAAAAACTATGAAACAAGTAACAAAACATCAATAAATACATGTCTAATGATAATTAGTTTGAATGTAAATGGACTAAATGCTCCAAGCAAAAGAGCATGACAGAGTTTGTATATATATATAAAAGATTTCACACCTAGAGACACCTGCAGATGGAAATTAAGAGATGGAGAAACATTAATCATGCAAGTGGATGTCAAGAGAAGTCAGAGTAGCAATCCTTATATCAGACAAAATAGACTTTTTTAACATTGAAATTGAATTAGCCAACATAGAGTACACCAGTAATTTCAAATGTAGCGTTCCACAATTCATCAGTTGTGTATAACACCCAGTGTTCACCACATCACATGCATTCCTTAATGCCCATCACACAGTTACTCCATCTCCCCACCCACCTTTCCTCCAGCAACCCTCAGTTTGTTTCCAATAGCTGGGAACCTGTCATGGATTTTCTTCCTCTCTGGTTTCTTCGCATTCATTTTCCCTCCCTTCCCCTATGATCCTCTGTGCTGTTCCTTCTATTCCACATATGAGTAAAACCATATAATAATTGTTTTTCTCTGACTGACTTATTTTGCTCAGCATAATACCCTCCAGTGCCCTCCACATCGATATGCTAAATATTGATCCTTTCTGATGGCTGAATCATATTCCACTGTATATGTATATACCATGTTTTCTTTATCCATTTATCTGTCGATGGATGTCTTGGTTCCTTCCACGGTTTGGCTATTGTGGACAATGTCGCTATAAACATTCGGGGTGCAGTTGCCCCTTCAGATCACTACATTTGTAGCTTTGGGGTAAATAAAATTGCTGGGTTGTAAGGGAGCTCTCTTTTAAGTTCTTGAGGAACGTCCATAATGTTTTCCAAAGTGGCTGTACCAGTTTTCATTCCCACGTAGAGGTGTAAGAGAGTTCCCCTTTCTCCTCACCAACATTTGTTATTTCTTCGCTTGTTAATTTTTGCAATTCTGACTGGTGTGAAGTGGTATCTCATTGTCATTTGGATTTCTTTTTCCCCATGCCAAGTGATGTTGAGCAGTTTGTCATATGTCTGTTGGGCATTTGTGTGTCTTCTTTGGAGAAATATCTGTTCATATCTTCTGCCCATTTCTTGACTCGCTTATTTGTTTTTTGGGTGTTGAGTTTGGGTGTTGAACGGTAGTAAAGCGTACGGCACATTCATGATGCTTCCACACCCACTTTTGGAAATGCTTCTCTCTCCAGGATACCTGAAGATGTTAGTGGAGAGTTGCCGTATACGCAGACTTGCTTTTCCCAGGTGAGTGCATGGCACATTCCTTATTCACTCACGCGCGCGCGTGCGCACACACACACACACACACACACACACAGACAGAGTTGAACATGTTTCTGTCTCGTCAGGAAAGGAGGTGTTTGTTGAGAGACGGTTTCTCGCCAATGCTTTTGGGTGCTTGCCCTTTTCCCCCCGGAGAGTAAAGTGTATGCGCTTTTTGCCTAGGCTTCCGTACACACCCTTGAGAAGCCTTCCCTCAGCCAGAAACAAGCCGTGAGTTGAAAGAGGCGTTCCACACAGACCTCCTTCTCAGAGCGAAGCCTGTCACACTTTTCCTTGGGCCTCCACACGCACTTTAGAAAAACTTCCTCCGGGAAGCTGTGAGTTGAACGACGGGTTTCCTACAGCGGTTTTCCGTGGGGGTAAGGATATATGGCACTTGGCCTTAGGCTTCCACGCACACATTGGAAAGGCTTCTCTCTTCGTGAAACAAGATGTGCGCTGAACGTTGCGTTCTGCGCAGGCTTGGTTTTCACACATCAGCCCATGGTACTTTCCCTAGGCTTCCACACGCGCAGTGAGTATCCCTTCCCTAAACCTGAACCAAGACGCGGGGGAAAGCTGCCTTCTACACCACCTTCTTTTCCGAGTTTCGTATAGAACCCTTGCGTTGTGCTTCCACATCCACTTTTGTCACTGCTTCGATATATCCTCCGGAGAGGGGTTCGCTTGAAAGACGGTCTCCCTCCGTCACGCTTTCAAGGAGTTAAGGATAGGGCACTCTCCTTATGCCTGCACACGTCCACTTGCAATCTCGACTGACTTCATGACCCCGTCCAATGCTACGCTGAAAGTCCCATTGCGCGCGGCCTTGTTTCTAAGAGATGAGGACAGGGCACGGCACGTTCCTTGTGCTTCCACCACGACTATATAAAAGGCTCCCGTCTCCAAGGCAAAGGATGTCAGGTGCAAGACGGCTTCGCAAAAGCGAGGTTGCCTCTTAGAGGGCGGTCTACGGCGCTCTCCTGACGCTTCCACGCCTACATATGCAAACGCTTCTGGGCTCACGAAAGAAGACGTCCGTTGAAAGCTGCCTTGTACCCCGACGCGTTTCTCGGAGTTAGGTCCAGGGAACGGTCCCTGTGCGATCACACGCAGCCTTGAGATGGCTCAGCTCTTTTCGATCGTCAGGGAGGACGTTTCTCGGAGTTAGG
Organism: Eumetopias jubatus; assembly: GCF_037043125.1. Lineage (NCBI taxonomy): Eukaryota > Metazoa > Chordata > Mammalia > Carnivora > Otariidae > Eumetopias > Eumetopias jubatus. Next base: position 36,484,984 of record NW_028274814.1, on the reverse strand, counting down.
TCCAGGGAAAGGTAGTAAAGCGTACGGCACTTTCATGATGCTTCCACACCCACTTTTGGAAATGCTTCTCTCTCCAGGATACCTGAAGATGCTAGTGGCGAGTCGCCGTAGACGCAGACTTGCTTTTCCCAGGTCAGTACATGGCACTCTCCTTATTCACTCACGCACGCGCGCGCGCGCGTGCCCTCACACACACACACACACACACACACACACACACACACACACACACACACAGAGTTGAACATGTTTCTGTCTCGTCAGGAAAGAACGTGATCGTTGAGAGACGGTTTCTCGCCGATGCTTTTGGGTTCTTGCTTTTTTCCCCCCGGAGAGAGAAGTGTAGCCGCTTTTTCCCTAGGCTTCCGTACACACCCTTGAGAAGCCTTCCGTCAGCCAGAAACAAGCCATGAGTTGAAAGAGGCGTTCCACGCAGACCTCCTTCTCAGAGCGAAGCCTGTCACACTTTTCCTTGTGAAGTAAACTAGAGAGATACAAATACTTTCTCAATGATTGCTTTAACAAAAAAGGACTAAATATCCCAATCAGAAAACATAGACTGTAAAGAGGAAGCAAGACCCATCTCTATGCTGCCTAGCAGAGAATCACTTCAGACCTAAAAATAAAAGCAGATTGGAAGTAATGGGACACAAAACCATTTATCATGCAAATGGAAGTGAAAAGAAAGTTGGAGTCGTAATATTTTTATGAGACAAAATAAACTGAATTGTGGGGAAGATGGCAGAGTAGAAGGACCCTAAACTCACCTCATCCCACAGATACAACTAGGTAACACTCACACCAGAGTCACCCAGAAATGGACCTTCAGATTTCCCCACAAAACTATACAACTAAATGGAGAGAGGGAATCACATCAAAGATGGTAGGAAGGACAAGGACTCTGTAGGAATCTAAAGCCCATATTTCTGACCACCAGAGGGAGGGAACCACAGTCACAGAGGGGCCAGAAACAAACTACTACACCGGGGAGCCTCTAAAGCGTAGAGACATCCTCATAGCTTACGGCTTTGAAAATCAGAAGGGATGACATTTGTGAGCGTATACAACCAGCAGACTTAAAGCTTGGAACTTTTAAAAATCAGCTGTCTCAGCTCTGAGAGAGCACAGAAGGTGATAGGAAGCTGAGATCTGTCCTTAAAGATTAAGCAGAGCAAAGAGTGTGGAGAAGCTTGGGTGAAGCAGGTTGAAAGGTGCTTGAGGATTAAACAAGGGAGACATAGTTCCTGAACTCAGAGTTTGCTAAGGGACTTGTCCAGGAACAAAGGAGCTGGCAGGTGCCATTTCCCTCTACGGCCCCTCATTATAAACACACACCTACCTGCAAGACCAAGCACAATCTAGCAATCACTAACTTGCATAAACCATGGCCCATCCCCACCCCTACCAGACCTGCTTCAGTCCCAGTGCTGTGGATACCCTCCCTGATAAGACCCACACAATCCTTGACAACAATATGTCTCCCCATCACCCACAGAACACGCATGCATCTTGTTAAAACAGCACACCCCATGTGTTGTGCACAATGACACAGTCCAGATCCAGTCTCTGTTGTTGCTATGCATTACCTTCAGAGGAGAACCAGCATCACCAAGTGAAAAATGTATGTTCTGCCCCGTATTTTCAAGAACAAGCAATATATCTGACCTTCCTAACAGAGAGATATTCTCTGAGAAGTAGGCCAAATGAGCAGACAGAGGACTATGTCCTAAACGAAAGAAGAGGACAAAGCCACAGCAAGAGACCTAAACAAAATGGATATAAGGAACATGCCTGACAGAAAATTTAAGATAACAATTATAAAGATACTCACTGGGGAAATGAAAAGAGGGAGGACATCAGAAGGGGGAACATCATTGAGACTCTTAACAAAGAGATATGAAAGAAATAATCAGAGATGTGGAACACAAGAAATGAAATGAAGAATATACTAGATAGAATAATTAGCAGGATGGACGAAGCAGAGGAACAAATTAATGAACTAGAAGACAGTAATGGAAAGTAATCAAGCGGAACAAATGAGAGGAAAAAGAAGTATGCAAAAATGAGAAGAGACTTAGGGAATTCAGTGACTCCATCCAGTGTAACAACACCCACATGAGAGGGATGCCAGAAGGTGAAAAGGGGGAAAAGGGGGCAGAAAATCTATTTGACCAAAGAAGAGCTGAAAACTTAACCTAATCTGGTGAAGGAAACCTATACAAATCCATAAGGCATAGAGATCCCCTCCCACAAAATCAACCTAAGGAGGTCCACATCAAGATACATAGTAATCAAAATGGGAAAAGGTAGTGATAAAGAAAAAACATTTAAAGCAGCAAGATAAAAGAAGACAGTTAACATGCAAGGGAAAGCCCATAAAGCTATCAGCTGAGTTTTCAGCAGAAACTATGCAGGACAGAAGAAAGTGGCGTTAAATATTCAAAGTGCTGAAGGAGAAAAATCTGCAGCAAGGAATAATTTATCCAGCAAGCCTATCCTTCAGAAAAGAAGGGGAGAAAAAGAGTTTCTTAGCCACACAAACTAAAAGAGTTCATGACCACTAAATTAACTACAAAAAATATTGAAGGGGACACTATGAGTGGAAAAAAATCGTAAGTGAGAGTATGACAATAATGAATCAAGGAAGCAGTAAAAATAAGTATTTCTGTAAAAATCAGTTAAGGGATTCACAAAATAAAAGTATGTAAAATATGAAAACATATACCCTAACACATGAGGAGGAGTCAACAGTGGGTTTGAACTTAAACAGCATTCAACTTAATATAGACTGAAAAGGCTATATATAATCCAGGGGGTCACCACAAACCCAAACCTCTAATACACATGCAAAAGATAAAGGGAAAGAAATCCAAGAATATCATTAAAGAAAACGAGCAAACCATGAGAGAGAGAGCAAGAGAAGAAAGGATCAGAGAAAAACTACACAAAAAACTATGAAACAAGTAACAAAACATCAATAAATACATGTCTAATGATAATTAGTTTGAATGTAAATGGACTAAATGCTCCAAGCAAAAGAGCATGACAGAGTTTGTATATATATATAAAAGATTTCACACCTAAAGACACCTGCAGATGGAAATTAAGAGATGGAGAAACATTAATCATGCAAGTGGATGTCAAGAGAAGTCAGAGTAGCAATCCTTATATCAGACAAAATAGACTCTTTTAACATTGAAATTGAATTAGCCAACATAGAGTACACCAGTAGTTTCAAATGTAGCGTTCCACAATTCATCAGTTGTGTATACCACCCAGTGTTCATCACATGACATGCATTCCTTAATGCCCATCACACAGTTACTCCATCTCCCCACCCACCTTTCCTCCAGCAACCCTCAGTTTGTTTCCAATAGTTAGGAACCTGTCATGGATTTTCTTCCTCTCTGGTTGCTTCGCATTCATTTTCCCTCCCTTCCCCTATGATCCTCTGTGCTGTTCCTTCTATTCCACATATGAGTAAAACCATATAATAATTGTTTTTCTCTGACTGACTTATTTTGCTCAGCATAATACCCTCCAGTGCCTTCCACATCGATATGCTAAATATTGATCCTTTCTGATGGCTGAGTCATATTCCATTGTATATGTATATACCATGTTTTCTTTATCCATTTATCTGTCGATGGATGTCTTGGTTCCTTCCACGGTTTGGCTATTGTGGACAATGTCGCTATAAACATTCGGGGTGCAGTTGCCCCTTCAGATCACTACATTTGTAGCTTTGGGGTAAATAAAATTGCTGGGTTGTAAGGGAGCTCTCTTTTAAGTTCTTGAGGAACCTCCATATTGTTTTCCAAAGTGGCTGTACCAGTTTTCATTCCCACTTAGAAGTGTAAGAGAGTTCCCCTTTCTCCTCACCAACATTTGTTATTTCTTCGCTTGTTAATTTTTGCAATTCTGACTGGTGTGAAGTGGTATCTCATTGTCATTTGGATTTCTTTTTCCCCATGCCAAGTGATGTTGAGCAGTTTGTCATATGTCTGTTGGGCATTTGTGTGTCTTCTTTGGAGAAATATCTGTTCATATCTTCTGCCCATTTCTTGACTCGCTTATTTGTTTTTTGGGTGTTGAGTTTGGGTGTTGAACGGTAGTAAAGCGTACGGCACATTCATGATGCTTCCACACCCACTTTTGGAAATGCTTCTCTCTCCAGGATACCTGAAGATGTTAGTGGAGAGTTGCCGTATACGCAGACTTGCTTTTCCCAGGTGAGTGCATGGCACATTCCTTATTCACTCACGCGCGCGCGCGCGCACACACACACACACACACACACACACACAGAGTTGAACATGTTTCTGTCTCGTCAGGAAAGAAGGTGTTTGTTGAGAGACGGTTTCTCGCCAATGCTTTTGGGTGCTTGCCCTTTTCCCCCCGGAGAGTAAAGTGTATGCGCTTTTTGCCTAGGCTTCCGTACACACCCTTGAGAAGCCTTCCCTCAGCCAGAAACAAGCCGTGAGTTGAAAGAGGCGTTCCACACAGACCTCCTTCTCAGAGCGAAGCCTGTCACACTTTTCCTTGGGCCTCCACACGCACTTTAGAAAAACTTCCTCCGGGAAGCTGTGAGTTGAACGACGGGTTTCCTACAGCGGTTTTCCGTGGGGGTAAGGATATATGGCACTTGGCCTTAGGCTTCCACGCACACATTGGAAAGGCTTCTCTCTTCGTGAAACAAGATGTGCGCTGAACGTTGCGTTCTGCGCAGGCTTGGTTTTCACACATCAGCCCATGGTACTTTCCCTAGGCTTCCACACGCGCAGTGAGTATCCCTTCCCTAAACCTGAACCAAGACGCGGGGGAAAGCTGCCTTCTACACCACCTTCTTTTCCGAGTTTCGTATAGAACCCTTGCGTTGTGCTTCCACATCCACTTTTGTCACTGCTTCGATATATCCTCCGGAGAGGGGTTCGCTTGAAAGACGGTCTCCCTCCGTCACGCTTTCAAGGAGTTAAGGATAGGGCACTCTCCTTATGCCTGCACACGTCCACTTGAAATCTCGACTGACTTCATGTCCCCGTCCATATGCTACGCTGAAAGTCCCATTGCGCGCGGCCTTGTTTCTAAGAGATGAGGACAGGGCACGGCACGTTCCTTGTGCTTCCACCACGACTATATAAAAGTCTACCGTCTCCAAGGCAAAGGATGTCAGGTGCAAGACGGCTTCGCAAAAGCGAGGTTGCCTCTTAGAGGGCGGTCTACGGCGCTCTCCTGACGCTTCCACGCCTACATATGCAAAAGCTTCTGGGCTCACGAAAGAAGACGTCCGTTGAAAGTTGCCTTGTACCCCGACGCGTTTTCCGGAGTTAGGTCCAGGGAACGGTCCCTGTGCGATCACATGCAGCCTTGAGATGGCTCAGCTCTTTTCGATCGTCAGGGAGGACGTTTCTCGGAGTTAGGTCCAGGGAAAGGTAGTAAAGCGTACGGCACTTTCATGATGCTTCCACACCCACTTTTGGAAATGCTTCTCTCTCCAGGATACCTGAAGATGCTAGTGGCGAGTCGCCGTAGACGCAGACTTGCTTTTCCCAGGTCAGTACATGGCACTCTCCTTATTCACTCACGCACGCGCGCGCGCGCGTGCCCTCACACACACACACACACACACACACACAGAGTTGAACATGTTTCTGTCTCGTCAGGAAAGAAGGTGATCGTTGAGAGACGGTTTCTCGCCGATGCTTTTGGGTTCTTGCTTTTTTCCCCCCGGAGAGAGAAGTGTAGCCGCTTTTTCCCTAGGCTTCCGTACACACCCTTGAGAAGCCTTCCGTCAGCCAGAAACAAGCCATGAGTTGAAAGAGGCGTTCCACGCAGACCTCCTTCTCAGAGCGAAGCCTGTCACACTTTTCCTTGTGAAGTAAACTAGAGAGATACAAATACTTTCTCAATGATTGCTTTAACAAAAAAGGACTAAATATCCCAATCAGAAAACATAGACTGTAAAGAGGAAGCAAGACCCATCTCTATGCTGTCTACCAGAGAATCACTTCAGACCTAAAAATAAAAGCAGATTGGAAGTAATGGGACACAAAACCATTTATCATGCAAATGGAAGTGAAAAGAAAGTTGGAGTCGTAATATTTTTATGAGACAAAATAAACTGAATTGTGGGGAAGATGGCAGAGTAGAAGGACCCTAAACTCACCTCATCCCACAGATACAACTAGGTAACACTCACACCAGAGTCACCCAGAAATGGACCTTCAGATTTCCCCACAAAACTATACAACTAAATGGAGAGAGGGAATCACATCAAAGATGGTAGGAAGGACAAGGACTCTGTAGGAATCTAAAGCCCATATTTCTGACCACCAGAGGGAGGGAACCACAGTCACAGAGGGGCCAGAAACAAACTACTACACCGGGGAGCCTCTAAAGCGTAGAGACATCCTCATAGCTTATGGCTTTGAAAATCAGAAGGGATGACATTTGTGAGCGTATACAACCAGCAGACTTAAAGCTTGGAACTTTTAAAAATCAGCTGTCTCAGCTCTGAGAGAGCACAGAAGGTGATAGGAAGCTGAGATCTGTCCTTAAAGATTAAGCAGAGCAAAGAGTGTGGAGAAGCTTGGGTGAAGCAGGTTGAAAGGTGCTTGAGGATTAAACAAGGGAGACATAGTTCCTGAACTCAGAGTTTGCTAAGGGACTTGTCCAGGAACAAAGGAGCTGGCAGGTGCCATTTCCCTCTACGGCCCCTCATTATAAACACACACCTACCTGCAAGACCAAGCACAATCTAGCAATCACTAACTTGCATAAACCATGGCCCATCCCCACACCTACCACACCTGCTTCAGTCCCAGTGCTGTGGATACCCTCCCTGATAAGACCCACACAATCCTTGACAACAATATGTCTCCCCATCACCCACAGAACACGCATGCATCTTGTTAAAACAGCACAACCCATGTGTTGTGCACAATGACACAGTCCAGATCCAGTCTCTGTTGTTGCTATGCATTACCTTCAGAGGAGAACCAGCATCACCAAGTGAAAAATGTATGTTCTGCCCCGTATTTTCAAGAACAAGCAATATATCTGACCTTCCTAACAGAGAGATATTCTCTGAGAAGTAGGCCAAATGAGCAGACAGAGGACTATGTCCTAAACGAAAGAAGAGGACAAAGCCACAGCAAGAGACCTAAACAAAATGGATATAAGGAACATGCCTGACAGAAAATTTAAGATGACAATTATAAAGATACTCACTGGGGAAATGAAAAGAGGGAGGACATCAGAAGGGGGAACATCATTGAGACTCTTAACAAAGAGATATGAAAGAAATAATCAGAGATGTGGAACACAAGAAATGAAATGAAGAATATACTAGATAGAATAATTAGCAGGATGGACGAAGCAGAGGAACAAATTAATGAACTAGAAGACAGTAATGGAAAGTAATGAAGCGGAACAAATGAGAGGAAAAAGAAGTATGCAAAAATGAGAAGAGACTTAGGGAATTCAGTGACTCCATCCAGTGTAACAACACCCACATGAGAGGGATGCCAGAAGGTGAAAAGGGGGAAAAGGGGGCAGAAAATCTATTTGACCAAAGAAGAGCTGAAAACTTAACCTAATCTGGTGAAGGAAACCTATACAAATCCATAAGGCATAGAGATCCCCTCCCACAAAATCAACCTAAGGAGGTCCACATCAAGATACATAGTAATCAAAATGGGAAAAGGTAGTGATAAAGAAAAAACATTTAAAGCAGCAAGATAAAAGAAGACAGTTAACATGCAAGGGAAAGTCCAAAAAGCTATCAGCTGAGTTTTCAGCAGAAACTATGCAGGACAGAAGAAAGTGGCGTTAAATATTCAAAGTGCTGAATGAGAAAAATCTGCAGCAAGGAATAATTTATCCAGCAAGCCTATCCTTCAGAAAAGAAGGGGAGAAAAAGAGTTTCTTAGCCACACAAACTAAAAGAGTTCATGACCACTAAATTAACTACAAAAAATATTGAAGGGGACACTATGAGTGGAAAAAAATCGTAAGTGAGAGTATGACAATAATGAATCAAGGAAGCAGTAAAAATAAGTATTTCTGTAAAAATCAGTTAAGGGATTCACAAAATAAAAGTATGTAAAATATGAAAACATATACCCTAACACATGAGGAGGAGTCAACAGTGGGTTTGAACTTAAACAGCATTCAACTTAATATAGACTGAAAAGGCTATATATAATCCAGGGGGTCACCACAAACCCAAACCTCTAATACACATGCAAAAGATAAAGGGAAAGAAATCCAAGAATATCATTAAAGAAAACGAGCAAACCATGAGAGAGAGAGCAAGAGAAGAAAGGATCAGAGAAAAACTACACAAAAAACTATGAAACAAGTAACAAAACATCAATAAATACATGTCTAATGATAATTAGTTTGAATGTAAATGGACTAAATGCTCCAAGCAAAAGAGCATGACAGAGTTTGTATATATATATAAAAGATTTCACACCTAAAGACACCTGCAGATGGAAATTAAGAGATGGAGAAACATTAATCATGCAAGTGGATGTCAAGAGAAGTCAGAGTAGCAATCTTTATATCAGACAAAATAGACTTTTTTAACATTGAAATTGAATTAGCCAACATAGAGTACACCAGTAGTTTCAAATGTAGCGTTCCACAATTCATCAGTTGTGTATACCACCCAGTGTTCATCACATCACATGCATTCCTTAATGCCCATCACACAGTTACTCCATCTCCCCACCCACCTTTCCTCCAGCAACCCTCAGTTTGTTTCCAATAGTTAGGAACCTGTCATGGATTTTCTTCCTCTCTGGTTGCTTCGCATTCATTTTCCCTCCCTTCCCCTATGATCCTCTGTGCTGTTCCTTCTATTCCACATATGAGTAAAACCATATAATAATTGTTTTTCTCTGACTGACTTATTTTGCTCAGCATAATACCCTCCAGTGCCTTCCACATCGATATGCTAAATATTGATCCTTTCTGATGGCTGAGTCATATTCCATTGTATATATATATACCATGTTTTCTTTATCCATTTATCTGTCGATGGATGTCTTGGTTCCTTCCACGGTTTGGCTATTGTGGACAATGTCGCTATAAACATTCGGGGTGCAGTTGCCCCTTCAGATCACTACATTTGTAGCTTTGGGGTAAATAAAATTGCTGGGTTGTAAGGGAGCTCTCTTTTAAGTTCTTGAGGAACCTCCATATTGTTTTCCAAAGTGGCTGTACCAGTTTTCATTCCCACTTAGAAGTGTAAGAGAGTTCCCCTTTCTCCTCACCAACATTTGTTATTTCTTCGCTTGTTAATTTTTGCAATTCTGACTGGTGTGAAGTGGTATCTCATTGTCATTTGGATTTCTTTTTCCCCATGCCAAGTGATGTTGAGCAGTTTGTCATATGTCTGTTGGCCATTTGTGTGTCTTCTTTGGAGAAATATCTGTTCATATCTTCTGCCCATTTCTTGACTCGCTTATTTGTTTTTTGGGTGTTGAGTTTGGGTGTTGAACGGTAGTAAAGCGTACGGCACATTCATGATGCTTCCACACCCACTTTTGGAAATGCTTCTCTCTCCAGGATACCTGAAGATGTTAGTGGAGAGTTGCCGTATACGCAGACTTGCTTTTCCCAGGTGAGTGCATGGCACATTCCTTATTCACTCACGCGCGCGCGTGCGCACACACACACACACACACACACACACAGACAGAGTTGAACATGTTTCTGTCTCGTCAGGAAAGGAGGTGTTTGTTGAGAGACGGTTTCTCGCCAATGCTTTTGGGTGCTTGCCCTTTTCCCCCCGGAGAGTAAAGTGTATGCGCTTTTTGCCTAGGCTTCCGTACACACCCTTGAGAAGCCTTCCCTCAGCCAGAAACAAGCCGTGAGTTGAAAGAGGCGTTCCACACAGACCTCCTTCTCAGAGCGAAGCCTGTCACACTTTTCCTTGGGCCTCCACACGCACTTTAGAAAAACTTCCTCCGGGAAGCTGTGAGTTGAACGACGGGTTTCCTACAGCGGTTTTCCGTGGGGGTAAGGATATATGGCACTTGGCCTTAGGCTTCCACGCACACATTGGAAAGGCTTCTCTTTTCGTGAAACAAGATGTGCGCTGAACGTTGCGTTCTGCGCAGGCTTGGTTTTCACACATCAGCCCATGGTACTTTCCCTAGGCTTCCACACGCGCAGTGAGTATCCCTTCCCTAAACCTGAACCAAGACGCGGGGGAAAGCTGCCTTCTACACCACCTTCTTTTCCGAGTTTCATATAGAACCCTTGCGTTGTGCTTCCACATCCACTTTTGTCACTGCTTCGATATATCCTCCGGAGAGGGGTTCGCTTGAAAGACGGTCTCCCTCCGTCACGCTTTCAAGGAGTTAAGGATAGGGCACTCTCCTTATGCCTGCACACGTCCACTTGCAATCTCGACTGACTTCATGACCCCGTCCAATGCTACGCTGAAAGTCCCATTGCGCGCGGCCTTGTTTCTAAGAGATGAGGACAGGGCACGGCACGTTCCTTGTGCTTCCACCACGACTATATAAAAGGCTACCGTCTCCAAGACAAAGGATGTCAGGTGCAAGACGGCTTCGCAAAAGCGAGGTTGCCTCTTAGAGGGCGGTCTACGGCGCTCTGCTGACGCTTCCACGCCTACATATGCAAACGCTTCTGGGCTCACGAAAGAAGACGTCCGTTGAAAGCTGCCTTGTACCCCGACGCGTTTTCCGGAGTTAGGTCCAGGGAACGGTCCCTGTGCGATCACATGCAGCCTTGAGATGGCTCAGCTCTTTTCGATCGTCAGGGAGGACGTTTCTCGGAGTTAGGTCCAGGGAAAGGTAGTAAAGCGTACGGCACTTTCATGATGCTTCCACACCCACTTTTGGAAATGCTTCTCTCTCCAGGATACCTGAAGATGCTAGTGGCGAGTCGCCGTAGACGCAGACTTGCTTTTCCCAGGTCAGTACATGGCACTCTCCTTATTCACTCACGCACGCGCGCGCGCGTGCCCTCACACACACACACACACACACACACACACACACACACACACACACAGAGTTGAACATGTTTCTGTCTCGTCAGGAAAGAAGGTGATCGTTGAGAGACGGTTTCTCGCCGATGCTTTTGGGTTCTTGCTTTTTTCCCCCCGGAGAGAGAAGTGTAGCCGCTTTTTCCCTTGGCTTCCGTACACACCCTTGAGAAGCCTTCCGTCAGCCAGAAACAAGCCATGAGTTGAAAGAGGCGTTCCACGCAGACCTCCTTCTCAGAGCGAAGCCTGTCACACTTTTCCTTGTGAAGTAAACTAGAGAGATACAAATACTTTCTCAATGATTGCTTTAACAAAAAAGGACTAAATATCCCAATCAGAAAACATAGACTGTAAAGAGGAAGCAAGACCCATCTCTATGCTGCCTACCAGAGAATCACTTCAGACCTAAAAATAAAAGCAGATTGGAAGTAATGGGACACAAAACCATTTATCATGCAAATGGAAGTGAAAAGAAAGTTGGAGTCGTAATATTTTTATGAGACAAAATAAACTGAATTGTGGGGAAGATGGCAGAGTAGAAGGACCCTAAACTCACCTCATCCCACAGATACAACTAGGTAACACTCACACCAGAGTCACCCAGAAATGGACCTTCAGGTTTCCCCACAAAACTATACAACTAAATGGAGAGAGGGAATCACATCAAAGATGGTAGGAAGGACAAGGACTCTGTAGGAATCTAAAGCCCATATTTCTGACCAGCAGAGGGAGGGAACCACAGTCACAGAGGGGCCAGAAACAAACTACTACACCGGGGAGCCTCTAAAGCGTAGAGACATCCTCATAGCTTATGGCTTTGAAAATCAGAAGGGATGACATTTGTGAGCGTATACAACCAGCAGACTTAAAGCTTGGAACTTTTAAAAATCAGCTGTCTCAGCTCTGAGAGAGCACAGAAGGTGATAGGAAGCTGAGATCTGTCCTTGAAGATTAAGCAGAGCAAAGAGTGTGGAGAAGCTTGGGTGAAGCAGGTTGAAAGGTGCTTGAGGATTAAACAAGGGAGACATAGTTCCTGAACTCAGAGTTTGCTAAGGGACTTGTCCAGGAACAAAGGAGCTGGCAGGTTCCATTTCCCTCTACGGCCCCTCATTATAAACACACACCTACCTGCAAGACCAAGCACAATCTAGCAATCACTAACTTGCATAAACCATGGCCCATCCCCACACCTACCACACCTGCTTCAGTCCCAGTGCTGTGGATACCCTCCCTGATAAGACCCACACAATCCTTGACAACAATATGTCTCCCCATCACCCACAGAACACGCATGCGTCTTGTTGAAACAGCACACCCCATGTGTTGTGCACAATGACACACTCCAGATCCAGTCTCTGTTGTTGCTATGCATTACCTTCAGAGGAGAACCAGCATCACCAAGTGAAAAATGTATGTTCTGCCCCGTATTTTCAAGAACAAGCAATATATCTGACCTTCCTAACAGAGAGATATTCTCTGAGAAGTAGGCCAAATGAGCAGACAGAGGACTATGTCCTAAACGAAAGAAGAGGACAAAGCCACAGCAAGAGACCTAAACAAAATGGATATAAGGAACATGCCTGACAGAAAATTTAAGATAACAATTATAAAGATACTCACTGGGGAAATGAAAAGAGGGAGGACATCAGAAGGGGGAACATCATTGAGACTCTTAACAAAGAGATATGAAAGAAATAATCAGAGATGTGGAACACAAGAAATGAAATGAAGAATATACTAGATAGAATAATTAGCAGGATGGACGAAGCAGAGGAACAAATTAATGAACTAGAAGACAGTAATGGAAAGTAATCAAGCGGAACAAATGAGAGGAAAAAGAAGTATGCAAAAATGAGAAGAGACTTAGGGAATTCAGTGACTCCATCCAGTGTAACAACACCCACATGAGAGGGATGCCAGAAGGTGAAAAGGGGGAAAAGGGGGCAGAAAATCTATTTGACCAAAGAAGAGCTGAAAACTTAACCTAATCTGGTGAAGGAAACCTATACAAATCCATAAGGCATAGAGATCCCCTCCCACAAAATCAACCTAAGGAGGTCCACATCAAGATACATAGTAATCAAAATGGGAAAAGGTAGTGATAAAGAAAAAACATTTAAAGCAGCAAGATAAAAGAAGACAGTTAACATGCAAGGGAAAGCCCATAAAGCTATCAGCTGAGTTTTCAGCAGAAACTATGCAGGACAGAAGAAAGTGGCGTTAAATATTCAAAGTGCTGAATGAGAAAAATCTGCAGCAAGGAATAATTTATCCAGCAAGCCTATCCTTCAGAAAAGAAGGGGAGAAAAAGAGTTTCTTAGCCACACAAACTAAAAGAGTTCATGACCACTAAATTAACTACAAAAAATATTGAAGGGGACACTATGAGTGGAAAAAAATCGTAAGTGAGAGTATGACAATAATGAATCAAGGAAGCAGTAAAAATAAGTATTTCTGTAAAAATCAGTTAAGGGATTCACAAAATAAAAGTATGTAAAATATGAAAACATATACCCTAACACATGAGGAGGAGTCAACAGTGGGTTTGAACTTAAACAGCATTCAACTTAATATAGACTGAAAAGGCTATATATAATCCAGGGGGTCACCACAAACCCAAACCTCTAATACACATGCAAAAGATAAAGGGAAAGAAATCCAAGAATATCATTAAAGAAAACGAGCAAACCATGAGAGAGAGAGCAAGAGAAGAAAGGATCAGAGAAAAACTACACAAAAAACTATGAAACAAGTAACAAAACATCAATAAATACATGTCTAATGATAATTAGTTTGAATGTAAATGGACTAAATGCTCCAAGCAAAAGAGCATGACAGAGTTTGTATATATATATAAAAGATTTCACACCTAAAGACACCTGCAGATGGAAATTAAGAGATGGAGAAACATTAATCATGCAAGTGGATGTCAAGAGAAGTCAGAGTAGCAATCTTTATATCAGACAAAATAGACTTTTTTAACATTGAAATTGAATTAGCCAACATAGAGTACACCAGTAGTTTCAAATGTAGCGTTCCACAATTCATCAGTTGTGTATACCACCCAGTGTTCATCACATCACATGCATTCCTTAATGCCCATCACACAGTTACTCCATCTCCCCACCCACCTTTCCTCCAGCAACCCTCAGTTTGTTTCCAATAGTTAGGAACCTGTCATGGATTTTCTTCCTCTCTGGTTGCTTCGCATTCATTTTCCCTCCCTTCCCCTATGATCCTCTGTGCTGTTCCTTCTATTCCACATATGAGTAAAACCATATAATAATTGTTTTTCTCTGACTGACTTATTTTGCTCAGCATAATACCCTCCAGTGCCTTCCACATCGATATGCTAAATATTGATCCTTTCTGATGGCTGAGTCATATTCCATTGTATATATATATACCATGTTTTCTTTATCCATTTATCTGTCGATGGATGTCTTGGTTCCTTCCACGGTTTGGCTATTGTGGACAATGTCGCTATAAACATTCGGGGTGCAGTTGCCCCTTCAGATCACTACATTTGTAGCTTTGGGGTAAATAAAATTGCTGGGTTGTAAGGGAGCTCTCTTTTAAGTTCTTGAGGAACCTCCATATTGTTTTCCAAAGTGGCTGTACCAGTTTTCATTCCCACTTAGAAGTGTAAGAGAGTTCCCCTTTCTCCTCACCAACATTTGTTATTTCTTCGCTTGTTAATTTTTGCAATTCTGACTGGTGTGAAGTGGTATCTCATTGTCATTTGGATTTCTTTTTCCCCATGCCAAGTGATGTTGAGCAGTTTGTCATATGTCTGTTGGCCATTTGTGTGTCTTCTTTGGAGAAATATCTGTTCATATCTTCTGCCCATTTCTTGACTCGCTTATTTGTTTTTTGGGTGTTGAGTTTGGGTGTTGAACGGTAGTAAAGCGTACGGCACATTCATGATGCTTCCACACCCACTTTTGGAAATGCTTCTCTCTCCAGGATACCTGAAGATGTTAGTGGAGAGTTGCCGTATACGCAGACTTGCTTTTCCCAGGTGAGTGCATGGCACATTCCTTATTCACTCACGCGCGCGCGTGCGCACACACACACACACACACACACACACAGACAGAGTTGAACATGTTTCTGTCTCGTCAGGAAAGGAGGTGTTGGTTGAGAGACGGTTTCTCGCCAATGCTTTTGGGTGCTTGCCCTTTTCCCCCCGGAGAGTAAAGTGTATGCGCTTTTTGCCTAGGCTTCCGTACACACCCTTGAGAAGCCTTCCCTCAGCCAGAAACAAGCCGTGAGTTGAAAGAGGCGTTCCACACAGACCTCCTTCTCAGAGCGAAGCCTGTCACACTTTTCCTTGGGCCTCCACACGCACTTTAGAAAAACTTCCTCCGGGAAGCTGTGAGTTGAACGACGGGTTTCCTACAGCGGTTTTCCGTGGGGGTAAGGATATATGGCACTTGGCCTTAGGCTTCCACGCACACATTGGAAAGGCTTCTCTTTTCGTGAAACAAGATGTGCGCTGAACGTTGCGTTCTGCGCAGGCTTGGTTTTCACACATCAGCCCATGGTACTTTCCCTAGGCTTCCACACGCGCAGTGAGTATCCCTTCCCTAAACCTGAACCAAGACGCGGGGGAAAGCTGCCTTCTACACCACCTTCTTTTCCGAGTTTCATATAGAACCCTTGCGTTGTGCTTCCACATCCACTTTTGTCACTGCTTCGATATATCCTCCGGAGAGGGGTTCGCTTGAAAGACGGTCTCCCTCCGTCACGCTTTCAAGGAGTTAAGGATAGGGCACTCTCCTTATGCCTGCACACGTCCACTTGCAATCTCGACTGACTTCATGACCCCGTCCAATGCTACGCTGAAAGTCCCATTGCGCGCGGCCTTGTTTCTAAGAGATGAGGACAGGGCACGGCACGTTCCTTGTGCTTCCACCACGACTATATAAAAGGCTACCGTCTCCAAGACAAAGGATGTCAGGTGCAAGACGGCTTCGCAAAAGCGAGGTTGCCTCTTAGAGGGCGGTCTACGGCGCTCTCCTGACGCTTCCACGCCTACATATGCAAACGCTTCTGGGCTCACGAAAGAAGACGTCCGTTGAAAGCTGCCTTGTACCCCGACGCGTTTTCCGGAGTTAGGTCCAGGGAACGGTCCCTGTGCGATCACATGCAGCCTTGAGATGGCTCAGCTCTTTTCGATCGTCAGGGAGGACGTTTCTCGGAGTTAGGTCCAGGGAAAGGTAGTAAAGCGTACGGCACTTTCATGATGCTTCCACACCCACTTTTGGAAATGCTTCTCTCTCCAGGATACCTGAAGATGCTAGTGGCGAGTCGCCGTAGACGCAGACTTGCTTTTCCCAGGTCAGTACATGGCACTCTCCTTATTCACTCACGCACGCGCGCGCGCGTGCCCTCACACACACACACACACACACACACACACACACACACACACAGAGTTGAACATGTTTCTGTCTCGTCAGGAAAGAAGGTGATCGTTGAGAGACGGTTTCTCGCCGATGCTTTTGGGTTCTTGCTTTTTTCCCCCCGGAGAGAGAAGTGTAGCCGCTTTTTCCCTTGGCTTCCGTACACACCCTTGAGAAGCCTTCCGTCAGCCAGAAACAAGCCATGAGTTGAAAGAGGCGTTCCACGCAGACCTCCTTCTCAGTGCGAAGCCTGTCACACTTTTCCTTGTGAAGTAAACTAGAGAGATACAAATACTTTCTCAATGATTGCTTTAACAAAAAAGGACTAAATATCCCAATCAGAAAACATAGACTGTAAAGAGGAAGCAAGACCCATCTCTATGCTGCCTACCAGAGAATCACTTCAGACCTAAAAATAAAAGCAGATTGGAAGTAATGGGACACAAAACCATTTATCATGCAAATGGAAGTGAAAAGAAAGTTGGAGTCGTAATATTTTTATGAGACAAAATAAACTGAATTGTGGGGAAGATGGGAGAGTAGAAGGACCCTAAACTCACCTCATCCCACAGATACAACTAGGTAACACTCACACCAGAGTCACCCAGAAATGGACCTTCAGGTTTCCCCACAAAACTATACAACTAAATGGAGAGAGGGAATCACATCAAAGATGGTAGGAAGGACAAGGACTCTGTAGGAATCTAAAGCCCATATTTCTGACCAGCAGAGGGAGGGAACCACAGTCACAGAGGGGCCAGAAACAAACTACTACACCGGGGAGCCTCTAAAGCGTAGAGACATCCTCATAGCTTATGGCTTTGAAAATCAGAAGGGATGACATTTGTGAGCGTATACAACCAGCAGACTTAAAGCTTGGAACTTTTAAAAATCAGCTGTCTCAGCTCTGAGAGAGCACAGAAGGTGATAGGAAGCTGAGATCTGTCCTTGAAGATTAAGCAGAGCAAAGAGTGTGGAGAAGCTTGGGTGAAGCAGGTTGAAAGGTGCTTGAGGATTAAACAAGGGAGACATAGTTCCTGAACTCAGAGTTTGCTAAGGGACTTGTCCAGGAACAAAGGAGCTGGCAGGTTCCATTTCCCTCTACGGCCCCTCATTATAAACACACACCTACCTGCAAGACCAAGCACAATCTAGCAATCACTAACTTGCATAAACCATGGCCCATCCCCACACCTACCACACCTGCTTCAGTCCCAGTGCTGTGGATACCCTCCCTGATAAGACCCACACAATCCTTGACAACAATATGTCTCCCCATCACCCACAGAACACGCATGCGTCTTGTTGAAACAGCACACCCCATGTGTTGTGCACAATGACACACTCCAGATCCAGTCTCTGTTGTTGCTATGCATTACCTTCAGAGGAGAACCAGCATCACCAAGTGAAAAATGTATGTTCTGCCCCGTATTTTCAAGAACAAGCAATATATCTGACCTTCCTAACAGAGAGATATTCTCTGAGAAGTAGGCCAAATGAGCAGACAGAGGACTATGTCCTAAACGAAAGAAGAGGACAAAGCCACAGCAAGAGACCTAAACAAAATGGATATAAGGAACATGCCTGACAGAAAATTTAAGATAACAATTATAAAGATACTCACTGGGGAAATGAAAAGAGGGAGGACATCAGAAGGGGGAACATCATTGAGACTCTTAACAAAGAGATATGAAAGAAAATATCAGAGATGTGGAACACAAGAAATGAAACGAAGAATATACTAGATAGAATAATTAGCAGGATGGACGAAGCAGAGGAACAAATTAATGAACTAGAAGACAGTAATGGAAAGTAATCAAGCGGAACAAATGAGAGGAAAAAGAAGTATGCAAAAATGAGAAGAGACTTAGGGAATTCAGTGACTCCATCCAGTGTAACAACACCCACATGAGAGGGATCCCAGAAGGTGAAAAGGGGGAAAAGGGGGCAGAAAATCTATTTGACCAAAGAAGAGCTGAAAACTTAACCTATTCTGGTGAAGGAAACCTATACAAATCCATAAGGCATAGAGATCCCCTCCCACAAAATCAACCTAAGGAGGTCCACATCAAGATACATAGTAATCAAAATGGGAAAAGGTAGTGATAAAGAAAAAACATTTAAAGCAGCAAGATAAAAGAAGACAGTTAACATGCAAGGGAAAGCCCATAAATCTATCAGCTAAGTTTTCAGCAGAAACTATGCAGGACAGAAGAAAGTGGCGTTAAATATTCAAAGTGCTGAAGGAGAAAAATCTGCAGCAAGGAATAATTTATCCAGCAAGCCTATCCTTCAGAAAAGAAGGGGAGAAAAAGAGTTTCTTAGCCACACAAACTAAAAGAGTTCATGACCACTAAATTAACTACAAAAAATATTGAAGGGGACACTATGAGTGGAAAAAAATCGTAAGTGAGAGTATGACAATAATGAATCAAGGAAGCAGTAAAAATAAGTATTTCTGTAAAAATCAGTTAAGGGATTCACAAAATAAAAGTATGTAAAATATGAAAACATATACCCTAACACATGAGGAGGAGACAACAGTGGGTTTGAACTTAAACAGCATTCAACTTAATATGGACTGAAAAGGCTATATATAATCCAGGGGGTCACCACAAACCCAAACCTCTAATACACATGCAAAAGATAAAGGGAAAGAAATCCAAGAATATCATTAAAGAAAACGAGCAAACCATGAGAGAGAGAGCAAGAGAAGAAAGGATCAGAGAAAAACTACACAAAAAACTATGAAACAAGTAACAAAACATCAATAAATACATGCCTAATGATAATTAGTTTGAATGTAAATGGACTAAATGCTCCAAGCAAAAGAGCATGACAGAGTTTGTATATATATATAAAAGATTTCACACCTAAAGACACCTGCAGATAGAAATTAAGAGATGGAGAAACATTAATCATGCAAGTGGATGTCAAAAGAAGTCAGAGTAGCAATCCTTATATCAGACAAAATAGACTTTTTTAACATTGAAATTGAATTAGCCAACAGAGAGTACACCAGTAGTTTCAAATGTAGCGTTCCACAATTCATCAGTTGTGTATAACACCCAGTGTTCATCACATCACATGCATTCCTTAATGCCCATCACACAGTTACTCCATCTCCCCACCCACCTTTCCTCCAGCAACCCTCAGTTTGTTTCCAATAGTTAGGAACCTGTCATGGATTTTCTTCCTCTCTGGTTTCTTCGCATTCATTTTCCCTCCCTTCCCCTATGATCCTCTGTGCTGTTCCTTCTATTCCACATATGAGTAAAACCATATAATAATTGTTTTTCTCTGACTGACTTATTTTGCTCAGCATAATACCCTCCAGTGCCATCCACATCGATATGCTAAATATTGATCCTTTCTGATGGCTGAGTCATATTCCTTTGTATATGTGTATACCATGTTTTCTTTATCCATTTATCTGTCGATGGATGTCTTGGTTCCTTCCACGGTTTGGCTTTTGTGGACAATGTCGCTATAAACATTTGGGGTGCAGTTGCCCCTTCAGATCACTACATTTGTAGCTTTGGGGTAAATAAAATTGCTGGGTTGTAAGGGAGCTCTGTTTTAACTTCTTGAGGAACCTCCATATTGTTTTCCAAAGTGGCTGTACCAGTTTTCATTCCCACTTAGAAGTGTAAGAGAGTTCCCCTTTCTCCTCACCAACAATTGTTATTTCTTCGCTTGTTAATTTTTGCAATTCTGACTGGTGTGAAGTGGTATCTCATTGTCATTTGGATTTCTTTTTCCCCATGCCAAGTGCTGTTGAGCAGTTTCTCATATGTCTGTTGGCCATTTGTGTGTCTTCTTTGGAGAAATACCTGTTCATATCTTCTGCCCATTTCTTGACTCGGTTATTTGTATTTTGGGTGTTGAGTTTGGGTGTTGAACGGTAGTAAAGCGTACGGCACTTTCATGATGCTTCCACACCCACTTTTGGAAATGCTTCTCTCTCAAGGATACCTGAAGATGTTAGTGGAGAGTTGCCGTATACGCAGACTTGCTTTTCCCAGGTGAGTGCATGGCACATTCCTTATTCACTCACGCGCGCGCGCTCGCGCACACACACACACACACACACACACACAGAGTTGAACATGTTTCTGTCTCGTCAGGAAAGGAGGTGTTCGTTGAGAGACGGTTTCTCGCCAATGCTTTTGGGTGCTTGCCCTTTTCCCCCCGGAGAGTGAAGTGTATGCGCTTTTTACGTAGGCTTCCGTACACACCCTTGAGAAGCCTTCCCTCAGCCAGAAACAAGCCGTGAGTTGAAAGAGGCGTTCCACACAGACGTCCTTCTCAGAGCGAAGCCTGTCACACTTTTCCTTGGGCCTCCACACGCACTTTAGAAAAACTTCCTCCGGGAAGCTGTGAGTTGAACGACGGGTTTCCTACAGCGGTTTTCCGTGGTGGTAAGGATATATGGCACTTGGCCTTAGGCTTCCACGCACACATTGGAAACGGCTTCTCTCTTCGTGAAACAAGATGTGCGCTGAACGTTGCGTTCTGCGCAGGCTTGCTTTTCACACATCAGCCCATGGTACTTTCCCTAGGCTTCCACACGCGCAGTGAGTATCCCTTCCCTAAACCTGAACCAAGACGCGGGGGAAAGCTGCCTTCTACACCACCTTCTTTTCCGAGTTTCGTATAGAACCCTTGCATTGTGCTTCCACATCCACTTTTGTCACTGCTTCGATATATCCTCCGGAGAGGGGTTCGCTTGAAAGACGGTCTCACTCTGTCACGCTTTCAAGGAGTTAAGGATAGGGCACTCTCCTTATGCCTGCACACGTCCACTTGCAATCTCGACTGACTTCATGACCCCGTCCATATGCTACGCTGAAAGTCCCATTGCGCGCGGCCTTGTTTCTAAGAGATGAGGACAGGGCACGGCACGTTCCTTGTGCTTCCACCACGACTATATAAAAGGCTCCCGTCTCCAAGGCAAAGGATGTCAGGTGCAAGACGGCTTCGCAAAAGCGAGGTTGCCTCTTAGAGGGCGGTCTACGGGGCTCTCCTGACGCTTCCACGCCTACATATGCAAACGCTTCTGGGCTCACGAAAGAAGACGTCCGTTGAAAGCTGCCTTGTACCCCGACGCGTTTTCCGGAGTTAGGTCCAGGGAACGGTCCCTGTGCGATCACACGCAGCCTTGAGATGGCTCAGCTCTTTTCGATCGTCAGGGAGGACGTTTCTCGGAGTTAGGTCCAGGGAAAGTTAGTAAAGCGTACGGCACTTTCATGATGCTTCCACACCCACTTTTGGAAATGCTTCTCTCTCCAGGATACCTGAAGATGCTAGTGGCGAGTCGCTGTATACGCAGACTTGCTTTTCCCAGGTCAGTACATGGCACTCTCCTTATTCCCTCACGCACGCGCGCGCGCGCGTGCCCACACACACACACACACACACACACACACACACACACACACAGAGTTGAACATGTTTCTGTCTCGTCAGGAAAGAAGGTGATCGTTGAGAGACGGTTTCTCGCCGATGCTTTTGGGTTCTTGCTTTTTTCCCCCCGGAGAGAGAAGTGTAGCCGCTTTTTCCCTAGGCTTCCGTACACACCCTTGAGAAGCCTTCCGTCAGCCAGAAACAAGCCATGAGTTGAAAGAGGCGTTCCACGCAGACCTCCTTCTCAGAGCGAAGCCTGTCACACTTTTCCTTGTGAAGTAAACTAGAGAGATACAAATACTTTCTCAATGATTGCTTTAACAAAAAAGGACTAAATATCCCAATCAGAAAACATAGACTGTAAAGAGGAAGCAAGACCCATCTCTATGCTGCCTACCAGAGAATCACTTCAGACCTAAAAATAAAAGCAGATTGGAAGTAATGGGACACAAAACCATTTATCATGCAAATGGAAGTGAAAAGAAAGTTGGAGTCGTAATACTTTTATGAGAAAAAATAAACTGAATTGTGGGGAAGATGGCAGAGTAGAAGGACCCTAAACTCACCTCATCCCACAGATACAACTAGGTAACACTCACACCAGAGTCACCCAGAAATGGACCTTCAGATTTCCCCACAAAACTATACAACTAAATGGAGAGAGGGAATCACATCAAAGATGGTAGGAAGGACAAGGACTCTGTAGGAATCTAAAGCCCATATTTCTGACCACCAGAGGGAGGGAACCACAGTCACAGAGGGGCCAGAAACAAACTACTACACCGGGGAGCCTCTAAAGCGTAGAGACATCCTCATAGCTTACGGCTTTGAAAATCAGAAGGGATGACATTTGTGAGCGTATACAACCAGCAGACTTAAAGCTTGGAACTTTTAAAAATCAGCTGTCTCAGCTCTGAGAGAGCACAGAAGGTGATAGGAAGCTGAGATCTGTCCTTAAAGATTAAGCAGAGCAAAGAGTGTGGAGAAGCTTGGGTGAAGCAGGTTGAAAGGTGCTTGAGGATTAAACAAGGGAGACATAGTTCCTGAACTCAGAGTTTGCTAAGGGACTTGTCCAGGAACAAAGGAGCTGGCAGGTTCCATTTCCCTCTACGGCCCCTCATTTTAAACACACACCTACCTGCAAGACCAAGCACAATCTAGCAATCACTAACTTGCATAAACCATGGCCCATCCCCACCCCTACCAGACCTGCTTCAGTCCCAGTGCTGTGGATACCCTCCCTGATAAGACCCACACAATCCTTGACAACAATATGTCTCCCCATCACCCACAGAACACGCATGCATCTTGTTAAAACAGCACACCCCATGTGTTGTGCACAATGACACAGTCCAGATCCAGTCTCTGTTGTTGCTATGCATTACCTTCAGAGGAGAACCAGCATCACCAAGTGAAAAATGTATGTTCTGCCCCGTATTTTCAAGAACAAGCAATATATCTGACCTTCCTAACAGAGAGATATTCTCTGAGAAGTAGGCCAAATGAGCAGACAGAGGACTATGTCCTAAACGAAAGAAGAGGACAAAGCCACAGCAAGAGACCTAAACAAAATGGATATAAGGAACATGCCTGACAGAAAATTTAAGATAACAATTATAAAGATACTCACTGGGGAAATGAAAAGAGGGAGGACATCAGAAGGGGGAACATCATTGAGACTCTTAACAAAGAGATATGAAAGAAATAATCAGAGATGTGGAACACAAGAAATGAAATGAAGAATATACTAGATAGAATAATTAGCAGGATGGACGAAGCAGAGGAACAAATTAATGAACTAGAAGACAGTAATGGAAAGTAATCAAGCGGAACAAATGAGAGGAAAAAGAAGTATGCAAAAATGAGAAGAGACATAGGGAATTCAGTGACTCCATCCAGTGTAACAACACCCACATTAGAGGGATCCCAGAAGGTGAAAAGGGGGAAAAGGGGGCAGAAAATCTATTTGACCAAAGAAGAGCTGAAAACTTAACCTAATCTGGTGAAGGAAACCTATACAAATCCATAAGGCATAGAGATCCCCTCCCACAAAATCAACCTAAGGAGGTCCACATCAAGATACATAGTAATCCAAATGGGAAAAGGTAGTGATAAAGAAAAAACATTTAAAGCAGCAAGATAAAAGAAGACAGTTAACATGCAAGGGAAAGCCCATAAATCTATCAGCTGAGTTTTCAGCAGAAACTATGCAGGACAGAAGAAAGTGGCGTTAAATATTCAAAGTGCTGAATGAGAAAAATCTGCAGCAAGGAATAATTTATCCAGCAAGCCTATCCTTCAGAAAAGAAGGGGAGAAAAAGAGTTTCTTAGCCACACAAACTAAAAGAGTTCATGACCACTAAATTAACTACAAAAAATATTGAAGGGGACACTATGAGTGGAAAAAAATCGTAAGTGAGAGTATGACAATAATGAATCAAGGAAGCAGTAAAAATAAGTATTTCTGTAAAAATCAGTTAAGGGATTCACAAAATAAAAGTATGTAAAATATGAAAACATATACCCTAACACATGAGGAGGAGTCAACAGTGGGTTTGAACTTAAAGAGCATTCAACTTAATATAGACTGAAAAGGCTATATATAATCCAGGGGGTCACCACAAACCCAAACCTCTAATACACATGCAAAAGATAAAGGGAAAGAAATCCAAGAATATCATTAAAGAAAACGAGCAAACCATGAGAGAGAGAGCAAGAGAAGAAAGGATCAGAGAAAAACTACACAAAAAACTATGAAACAACTAACAAAACATCAATAAATACATGTCTAATGATAATTAGTTTGAATGTAAATGGACTAAATGCTCCAAGCAAAAGAGCATGACAGAGTTTGTATATATATATAAAAGATTTCACACCTAAAGACACCTACAGATGGAAATTAGGAGGTGGAGAAACATTAATCATGCAAGTGGATGTTAAAAGAAGTCAGAGTAGCAATCCTTATATCAGACAAAATAGACTTTTTTAACATTGAAATTGAATTAGCCAACATAGAGTACACCAGTAGTTTCAAATGTAGCGTTCCACAATTCATCAGTTGTGTATAACACCCAGTGTTCATCACATCACATGCATTCCTTAATGCCCATCACACAGTTACTCCATCTCCCCACCCACCTTTCCTCCAGCAACCCTCAGTTTGTTTCCAATAGTTAGGAACCTGTCATGGATTTTCTTCCTCTCTGGTTTCTTCGCATTCATTTTTCCTCCCTTCCCCTATGATCCTCTGTGCTGTTCCTTCTATTCCACATATGAGTAAAACCATATAATAATTGTTTTTCTCTGACTGACTTATTTTGCTCAGCATAATACCCTCCAGTGCCTTCCACATCGATATGCTAAATATTGATCCTTTCTGATGGCTGAGTCATATTCCATTGTATATGTATATACCATGTTTTCTTTATCCATTTATCTGTCGATGGATGTCTTGGTTCCTTCCACGGTTTGGCTATTGTGGACAATGTCGCTATAAACATTCGGGGTGCAGTTGCCCCTTCAGATCACTACATTTGTAGCTTTGGGGTAAATAAAATTGCTGGGTTGTAAGGGAGCTCTCTTTTAAGTTCTTGAGGAACCTCCATATTGTTTTCCAAAGTGGCTGTACCAGTTTTCATTCCCACTTAGAAGTGTAAGAGAGTTCCCCTTTCTCCTCACCAACATTTGTTATTTCTTCGCTTGTTAATTTTTGCAATTCTGACTGGTGTGAAGTGGTATCTCATTGTCATTTGGATTTCTTTTTCCCCTTGCCAAGTGCTGTTGAGCAGTTTCTCATATGTCTGTTGGCCCTTTGTGTGTCTTCTTTGAAGAAATACCTGTTCATATCTTCTGCCCATTTCTTGACTCGCTTATTTGTTTTTTGGGTGTTGAGTTTGGGTGTTGAACGGTAGTAAAGCGTACGGCACTTTCATGATGCTTCCACACCCACTTTTGGAAATGCTTCTCTCTCAAGGATACCTGAAGATGTTAGTGGAGATTTGCCGTATACGCAGACTTGCTTTTCCCAGGTGAGTGCATGGCACATTCCTTATTCACTCACGCGCGCGCTCGCGCACACACACACACACACACACACACACAGAGTTGAACATGTTTCTGTCTCGTCAGGAAAGGAGGTGTTCTTTGAGAGACGGTTTCTCGCCAATGCTTTTGGGTGCTTGCCCTTTTCCCCCCGGAGAGTGAAGTGTATGCGCTTTTTCCGTAGGCTTCAGTACACACCCTTGAGAAGCCTTCCGTCAGTCAGAAACAAGCCGTGAGTTGAAAGAGGCGTTCCACACAGACCTCCTTCTCAGAGCGAAGCCTGTCACACTTTTCCTTGGGCCTCCACACGCACTTTAGAAAAACTTACTCCGGGAAGCTGTGAGTTGAACGACGGGTTTCCTACAGCGGTTTTCCGTGGGGGTAAGGATATATGGCACTTGGCCTTAGGCTTCCACGCACACATTGGAAAGGCTTCTCTCTTCGTGAAACAAGATGTGCGCTGAACGTTGCGTTCTGCGCAGGCTTGGTTTTCACACATCAGCCCATAGTACTTTCCCTAGGCTTCCACACGCGCAGTGAGTATCCCTTCCCTAAACCTGAACCAAGACGCGGGGGAAAGCTGCCTTCTACACCACCTTCTTTTCCGAGTTTCGTATAGAACCCTTGCGTTGTGCTTCCACATCCACTTTTGTCACTGCTTCGATATATCCTCCGGAGAGGGGTTCGCTTGAAAGACGGTCTCCCTCCGTCACGCTTTCAAGGAGTTAAGGATAGGGCACTCTCCTTATGCCTGCACACGTCCACTTGCAATCTCGACTGACTTCATGACCCCGTCCATATGCTACGCTGAAAGTCCCATTGCGCGCGGCCTTGTTTCTAAGAGATGAGGACAGGGCACGGCACGTTCCTTGTGCTTCCACCACGACTATATAAAAGGCTCCCGTCTCCAAGGCAAAGGATGTCAGGTGCAAGACGGCTTCGCAAAAGCGAGGTTGCCTCTTAGAGGGCGTTCTACGGCGCTCTGCTGACGCTTCCACGCCTACATATGCAAAAGCTTCTGGGTTCACGAAAGAAGACGTCCGTTGAAAGCTGCCTTGTACCCCGACGCGTTTCTCGGAGTTAGGTCCAGGGAACGGTCCCTGTGCGATCACACGCAGCCTTGAGATGGCTCAGCTCTTTTCGATCGTCAGGGAGGACGTTTCTCGGAGTTAGGTCCAGGGAAAGTTAGTAAAGCGTACGGCACTTTCATGATGCTTCCACACCCACTTTTGGAAATGCTTCTCTCTCCAGGATACCTGAAGATGCTAGTGGCGAGTCGCCGTAGACGCAGACTTGCTTTTCCCAGGTCAGTACATGGCACTCTCCTTATTCACTCACGCACGCGCGCGCGCGCGTGCCCTCACGCACACACACACACACACACACACACACACACACACACACAGAGTTGAACATGTTTCTGTCTCGTCAGGAAAGAAGGTGATCGTTGAGAGACGGTTTCTCGCCGATGCTTTTGGGTTCTTGCTTTTTTCCCCCCGGAGAGAGAAGTGTAGCCGCTTTTTCCCTAGGCTTCCGTACACACCCTTGAGAAGCCTTCCGTCAGCCAGAAACAAGCCATGAGTTGAAAGAGGCGTTCCACGCAGACCTCCTTCTCAGAGCGAAGCCTGTCACACTTTTCCTTGTGAAGTAAACTAGAGAGATACAAATACTTTCTCAATGATTGCTTTAACAAAAAAGGACTAAATATCCCAATCAGAAAACATAGACTGTAAAGAGGAAGCAAGACCCATCTCTATGCTGCCTACCAGAGAATCACTTCAGACCTAAAAATAAAAGCAGATTGGAAGTAATGGGACACAAAACCATTTATCATGCAAATGGAAGTGAAAAGAAAGTTGGAGTCGTAATATTTTTATGAGACAAAATAAACTGAATTGTGGGGAAGATGGGAGAGTAGAAGGACCCTAAACTCACCTCATCCCACAGATACAACTAGGTAACACTCACACCAGAGTCACCCAGAAATGGACCTTCAGATTTCCCCACAAAACTATACAACTAAATGGAGAGAGGGAATCACATCAAAGATGGCAGGAAGGACAAGGACTCTGTAGGAATCTAAAGCCCATATTTCTGACCAGCAGAGGGAGGGAACCACAGTCACAGAGGGGCCAGAAACAAACTACTACACCGGGGAGCCTCTAAAGCGTAGAGACATCCTCATAGCTTACGGCTTTGAAAATCAGAAGGGATGACATTTGTGAGCGTATACAACCAGCGGACTTAAAGCTTGGAACTTTTAAAAATCAGCTGTCTCAGCTCTGAGAGAGCACAGAAGGTGATAGGAAGCTGAGATCTGTCCTTAAAGATTAAGCAGAGCAAAGAGTGTGGAGAAGCTTGGGTGAAGCAGGTTGAAAGGTGCTTGAGGATTAAACAAGGGAGACATAGTTCCTGAACTCAGAGTTTAGTAAGGGACTTGTCCAGGAACAAAGGAGCTGGCAGGTTCCATTTCCCTCTACGGCCCCTCATTATAAACACACACCTACCTGCAAGACCAAGCACAATCTAGCAATCACTAACTTGCATAAACCATGGCCCATCCCCACCCCTACCAGACATGCTTCAGTCCCAGTGCTGTGGATACCCTCCCTGATAAGACCCACACAAACCTTGACAACAATATGTCTCCCCATCACCCACAGAACACGCATGCGTCTTGTTAAAACAGCACACCCCATGTGTTGTGCACAATGACACAGTCCAGATCCAGTCTCTGTTGTTGCTATGCATTACCTTCAGAGGAGAACCAGCATCACCAAGTGAAAAATGTATGTTCTGCCCCGTATTTTCAAGAACAAGCAATATATCTGACCTTCCTAACAGAGAGATATTCTCTGAGAAGTAGGCCAAATGAGCAGACAGAGGACTATGTCCTAAACGAAAGAAGAGGACAAAGCCACAGCAAGAGACCTAAACAAAATGGATATAAGGAACAAGCCTGACAGAAAATTTAAGATAACAATTATAAAGATACTCACTGGGGAAATGAAAAGAGGGAGGACATCAGAAGGGGGAACATCATTGAGACTCTTAACAAAGAGATATGAAAGAAATAATCAGAGATGTGGAACACAAGAAATGAAATGAAGAATATACTAGATAGAATAATTAGCAGGATGGACGAAGCAGAGGAACAAATTAATGAACTAGAAGACAGTAATGGAAAGTAATCAAGCGGAACAAATGAGAGGAAAAAGAAGTATGCAAAAATGAGAAGAGACTTAGGGAATTCAGTGACTCCATCCAGTGTAACAACACCCACATGAGAGGGATCCCAGAAGGTGAAAAGGGGGAAAAGGGGGCAGAAAATCTATTTGACCAAAGAAGAGCTGAAAACTTAACCTAATCTGGTGAAGGAAACCTATACAAATCCATAAGGCATAGAGATCCCCTCCCACAAAATCAACCTAAGGAGGTCCACATCAAGATACATAGTAATCCAAATGGGAAAAGGTAGTGATAAAGAAAAAACATTTAAAGCAGCAAGATAAAAGAAGACAGTTAACATGCAAGGGAAAGCCCATAAATCTATCAGCTGAGTTTTCAGCAGAAACTATGCAGGACAGAAGAAAGTGACGTTAAATATTCAAAGTGCTGAAGGAGAAAAATCTGCAGCAAGGAATAATTTATCCAGCAAGCCTATCCTTCAGAAAAGAAGGGGAGAAAAAGAGTTTCTTAGCCACACAAACTAAAAGAGTTCATGACCACTAAATTAACTACAAAAAATATTGAAGGGGACACTATGAGTGGAAAAAAATCGTAAGTGAGAGTATGACAATAATGAATCAAGGAAGCAGTAAAAATAAGTATTTCTGTAAAAATCAGTTAAGGAATTCACAAAATAAAAGTATGTAAAATATGAAAACATATACCCTAACACATGAGGAGGAGTCAACAGTGGGTTTGAACTTAAACAGCATTCAACTTAATATGGACTGAAAAGCCTATATATAATCCAGGGGGTCACCACAAACCCAAACCTCTAATACACATGCAAAAGATAAAGGGAAAGAAATCCAAGAATATCATTAAAGAAAACGAGCAAACCATGAGAGAGAGAGCAAGAGAAGAAAGGATCAGAGAAAAACTACACAAAAAACTATGAAACAAGTAACAAAACATCAATAAATACATGTCTAATGATAATTAGTTTGAATGTAAATGGACTAAATGCTCCAAGCAAAAGAGCATGACAGAGTTTGTATATATATATAAAAGATTTCACACCTAAAGACACCTGGAAATGGAAATTAAGAGATGGAGAAACATTAATCATGCAAGTGGATGTCAAAAGAAGTCAGAGTAGCAATCCTTATATCAGACAAAATAGACTTTTTTAACATTGAAATTGAATTAGCCAACATAGAGTACACCAGTAATTTCAAATGTAGCGTTCCACAATTCATCAGTTGTGTACAACACCCAGTGTTCATCACATCGCATGCATTCCTTAATGCCCATCACACAGTTACTCCATCTCCCCACCCACCTTTCCTCCAGCAACCCTCAGTTTGTTTCCAATAGTTGGGAACCTGTCATGGATTTTCTTCCTCTCTGGTTTCTTCGCATTCATTTTCCCTCCCTTCCCCTATGATCCTCTGTGCTGTTCCTTCTATTCCACATATGAGTAAAACCATATAATAATTGTTTTTCTCTGACTGACTTATTTTGCTCAGCATAATACCCTCCAGTGCCTTCCACATCGATATGCTAAATATTGATCCTTTCTGATGGCTGAGTCATATTCCATTGTATATGTATATACCATGTTTTCTTTATCCATTTATCTGTCGATGGATGTCTTGGTTCCTTCCACGGTTTGGCTATTGTGGACAATGTCGCTAAAAACATTCGGGGTGCAGTTGCCCCTTCAGATCACTACATTTGTCCTTTGGGGTAAATAAAATTGCTGGGTTGTAAGGGAGCTCTCTTTTAAGTTCTTGAGGAACCTCCATATTGTTTTCCAAAGTGGCTGTACCAGTTTTCATTCCCACTTAGAAGTGTAAGAGAGTTCCCCTTTCTCCTCACCAACATTTGTTATTTCTTCGCTTGTTAACTTTTGCAATTCTGACTGGTATGAAGTGGTATCTCATTGTCATTTGGATTTCTTTTTCCCCATGCCAAGTGATGTTGAGCAGTTTGTCATATGTCTGTTGGCCATTTGTGTGTCTTCTTTGGAGAAATATCTGTTCATATCTTCTGCCCATTTCTTGACTCGCTTATTTGTTTTTTGGGTGTTGAGTTTGGGTGTTGAACGGTAGTAAAGCGTACGGCACTTTCATGATGCTTCCACACCCACTTTTGGAAATGCTTCTCTCTCCAGGATACCTGAAGATGTTAGTGGAGAGTTGCCGTATACGCAGACTTGCTTTTCCCAGGTGAGTGCATGGCACATTCCTTATTCACTCACGCGCGCGCGCGCGCACACACACACACACACACACACAGAGTTGAACATGTTTCTGTCTCGTCAGGAAAGGAGGTGTTCGTTGAGAGACGGTTTCTCGCCAATGCTTTTGGGTGCTTGCCCTTTTCCCCCCGGAGAGTGAAGTGTATGCGCTTTTTCCGTAGGCTTCCGTACACACCCTTGAGAAGCCTTCCCTCAGCCAGAAACAAGCCGTGAGTTGAAAGAGGCGTTCCACACAGACCTCCTTCTCAGAGCGAAGCCTGTCACACTTTTCCTTGGGCCTCCACACGCACTTTAGAAAAACTTCCTCCGGGAAGCTGTGAGTTGAACGACGGGTTTCCTACAGCGGTTTTCCGTGGGGGTAAGGATATATGGCACTTGGCCTTAGGCTTCCACGCACACATTGGAAAGGCTTCTCTCTTCGTGAAACAAGATGTGCGCTGAACGTTGCGTTCTGCGCAGGCTTGCTTTTCACACATCAGCCCATGGTACTTTCCCTAGGCTTCCACACGCGCAGTGAGTATCCCTTCCCTAAACCTGAACCAAGACGCGGGGGAAAGCTGCCTTCTACACCACCTTCTTTTCCGAGTTTCGTATAGAACCCTTGCGTTGTGCTTCCACATCCACTTTTGTCACTGCTTCGATATATCCTCCGGAGAGGGGTTCGCTTGAAAGACGGTCTCCCTCCGTCACGCTTTCAAGGAGTTAAGGATAGGGCACTCTCCTTATGCCTGCACACGTCCACTTGCAATCTCGACTGACTTCATGACCCCGTCCAATGCTACGCTGAAAGTCCCATTGCGCGCGGCCTTGTTTCTAAGAGATGAGGACAGGGCACGGCACGTTCCTTGTGCTTCCACCACGACTATATAAAAGGCTCCCGTCTCCAAGGCAAAGGATGTCAGGTGCAAGACGGCTTCGCAGAAGCGAGGTTGCCTCTTAGAGGGCGGTCTACGGCGCTCTGCTGACGCTTCCACGCCTACATATGCAAACGCTTCTGGGCTCACGAAAGAAGACGTCCGTTGAAAGCTGCCTTGTACCCCGACGCGTTTCTCGGAGTTAGGTCCAGGGAACGGTCCCTGTGCGATCACACGCATCCTTGAGATGGCTCAGCTCTTTTCGATCGTCAGGGAGGACGTTTCTCGGAGTTAGGTCCAGGGAAAGGTAGTAAAGCGTACGGCACTTTCATGATGCTTCCACACCCACTTTTGGAAATGCTTCTCTCTCCAGGATACCTGAAGATGCTAGTGGCGAGTCGCCGTAGACGCAGACTTGCTTTTCCCAGGTCAGTACATGGCACTCTCCTTATTCACTCACGCACGCGCGCGCGCGCGTGCCCTCACACACACACACACACACACACACACACACACACAGAGTTGAACATGTTTCTGTCTCGTCAGGAAAGAAGGTGATCGTTGAGAGACGGTTTCTCGCCGATGCTTTTGGGTTCTTGCTTTTTTCCCCCCGGAGAGAGAAGTGTAGCCGCTTTTTCCCTAGGCTTCCGTACACACCCTTGAGAAGCCTTCCGTCAGCCAGAAACAAGCCATGAGTTGAAAGAGGCGTTCCACGCAGACCTCCTTCTCAGAGCGAAGCCTGTCACACTTTTCCTTGTGAAGTAAACTAGAGAGATACAAATACTTTCTCAATGATTGCTTTAACAAAAAAGGACTAAATATCCCAATCAGAAAACATAGACTGTAAAGAGGAAGCAAGACCCATCTCTATGCTGCCTAGCAGAGAATCACTTCAGACCTAAAAATAAAAGCAGATTGGAAGTAATGGGACACAAAACCATTTATCATGCAAATGGAAGTGAAAAGAAAGTTGGAGTCGTAATATTTTTATGAGACAAAATAAACTGAATTGTGGGGAAGATGGCAGAGTAGAAGGACCCTAAACTCACCTCATCCCACAGATACAACTAGGTAACACTCACACCAGAGTCACCCAGAAATGGACCTTCAGGTTTCCCCACAAAACTATACAACTAAATGGAGAGAGGGAATCACATCAAAGATGGTAGGAAGGACAAGGACTCTGTAGGAATCTAAAGCCCATATTTCTGACCACCAGAGGGAGGGAACCACAGTCACAGAGGGGCCAGAAACAAACTACTACACCGGGGAGCCTCTAAAGCGTAGAGACATCCTCATAGCTTATGGCTTTGAAAATCAGAAGGGATGACATTTGTGAGCGTATACAACCAGCAGACTTAAAGCTTGGAACTTTTAAAAATCAGCTGTCTCAGCTCTGAGAGAGCACAGAAGGTGATAGGAAGCTGAGATCTGTCCTTAAAGATTAAGCAGAGCAAAGAGTGCGGAGAAGCTTGGGTGAAGCAGGTTGAAAGGTGCTTGAGGATTAAACAAGGGAGACATAGTTCCTGAACTCAGAGTTTGCTAAGGGACTTGTCCAGGAACAAAGGAGCTGGCAGGTGCCATTTCCCTCTACGGCCCCTCATTATAAACACACACCTACCTGCAAGACCAAGCACAATCTAGCAATCACTAACTTGCATAAACCATGGCCCATCCCCACCCCTACCAGACCTGCTTCAGTCCCAGTGCTGTGGATACCCTCCCTGATAAGACCCACACAATCCTTGACAACAATATGTCTCCCCATCACCCACAGAACACGCATGCATCTTGTTAAAACAGCACCCCCCATGTGTTGTGCACAATGACACAGTCCAGATCCAGTCTCTGTTGTTGCTATGCATTACCTTCAGAGGAGGACCAGCATCACCAAGTGAAAAATGTATGTTCTGCCCCGTATTTTCAAGAACAAGCAATATATCTGACCTTCCTAACAGAGAGATATTCTCTGAGAAGTAGGCCAAATGAGCAGACAGAGGACTATGTCCTAAACGAAAGAAGAGGACAAAGCCACAGCAAGAGACCTAAACAAAATGGATATAAGGAACATGCCTGACAGAAAATTTAAGATAACAATTATAAAGATACTCACTGGGGAAATGAAAAGAGGGAGGACATCAGAAGGGGGAACATCATTGAGACTCTTAACAAAGAGATATGAAAGAAATAATCAGAGATGTGGAACACAAGAAATGAAATGAAGAATATACTAGATAGAATAATTAGTAGGATGGACGAAGCAGAGGAACAAATTAATGAACTAGAAGACAGTAATGGAAAGTAATCAAGCGGAACAAATGAGAGGAAAAAGAAGTATGCAAAAATGAGAAGAGACATAGGGAATTCAGTGACTCCATCCAGTGTAACAACACCCACATGAGAGGGATCCCAGAAGGTGAAAAGGGGGAAAAGGGGGCAGAAAATCTATTTGACCAAAGAAGAGCTGAAAACAACCTAATCTGGTGAAGGAAACCTATACAAATCCATAAGGCATAGAGATCCCCTCCCACAAAATCAACCTAAGGAGGTCCACATCAAGATACATAGTAATCCAAATGGGAAAAGGTAGTGATAAAGAAAAAACATTTAAAGCAGCAAGATAAAAGAAGACAGTTAACATGCAAGGGAAAGCCCATAAATCTATCAGCTGAGTTTTCAGCAGAAACTATGCAGGACAGAAGAAAGTGGCGTTAAATATTCAAAGTGCTGAATGAGAAAAATCTGCAGCAAGGAATAATTTATCCAGCAAGCCTATCCTTCAGAAAAGAAGGGGAGAAAAAGAGTTTCTTAGCCACACAAACTAAAAGAGTTCATGACCACTAAATTAACTACAAAAAATATTGAAGGGGACACTATGAGTGGAAAAAAATCGTAAGTGAGAGTATGACAATAATGAATCAAGGAAGCAGTAAAAATAAGTATTTCTGTAAAAATCAGTTAAGGGATTCACAAAATAAAAGTATGTAAAATATGAAAACATATACCCTAACACATGAGGAGGAGTCAACAGTGGGTTTGAACTTAAACAGCATTCAACTTAATATAGACTGAAAAGGCTATATATAATCCAGGGGGTCACCACAAACCCAAACCTCTAATACACATGCAAAAGATAAAGGGAAAGAAATCCAAGAATATCATTAAAGAAAACGAGCAAACCATGAGAGAGAGAGCAAGAGAAGAAAGGATCAGAGAAAAACTACACAAAAAACTATGAAACAACTAACAAAACATCAATAAATACATGTCTAATGATAATTAGTTTGAATGTAAATGGACTAAATGCTCCAAGCAAAAGAGCATGACAGAGTTTGTATATATATATAAAAGATTTCACACCTAAAGACACCTACAGATGGAAATTAAGAGGTGGAGAAACATTAATCATGCAAGTGGATGTTAAAAGAAGTCAGAGTAGCAATCCTTATATCAGACAAAATAGACTTTTTTAACATTGAAATTGAATTAGCCAACAGAGAGTACACCAGTAGTTTCAAATGTAGCGTTCCACAATTCATCAGTTGTGTATAACACCCAGTGTTCATCACATCGCATGCATTCCTTAATGCCCATCACACAGTTACTCCATCTCCCCACACACCTTTCCTCCAGCAACCCTCAGTTTGTTTCCAATAGTTAGGAACCTGTCATGGATTTTCTTCCTCTCTGGTTTCTCCGCATTCATTTTCCCTCCCTTCCCCTATGATCCTCTGTGCTGTTCCTTCTATTCCACATATGAGTAAAACCATATAATAATTGTTTTTCTCTGACTGACTTATTTTGCTCAGCATAATACCCTCCAGTGCCTTCCACATCGATATGCTAAATATTGATCCTTTCTGATGGCTGAGTCATATTCCATTGTATATGTATATACCATGTTTTCTTTATCCATTTATCTGTCGATGGATGTCTTGGTTCCTTCCACGGTTTGGCTATTGTGGACAATGTCGCTATAAACATTCGGGGTGCAGTTGCCCCTTCAGATCACTACATTTGTAGCTTTGGGGTAAATAAAATTGCTGGGTTGTAAGGGAGCTCTCTTTTAAGTTCTTGAGGAACCTCCATATTGTTTTCCAAAGTGGCTGTACCAGTTTTCATTCCCACTTAGAAGTGTAAGAGAGTTCCCCTTTCTCCTCACCAACATTTGTTATTTCTTCGCTTGTTAACTTTTGCAATTCTGACTGGTGTGAAGTGGTATCTCATTGTCATTTGGATTTCTTTTTCCCCTTGCCAAGTGCTGTTGAGCAGTTTCTCATATGTCTGTTGGCCCTTTGTGTGTCTTCTTTGGAGAAATACCTGTTCATATCTTCTGCCCATTTCTTGACTCGCTTATTTGTTTTTTGGGTGTTGAGTTTGGGTGTTGAACGGTAGTAAAGCGTACGGCACTTTCATGATGCTTCCACACCCACTTTTGGAAATGCTTCTCTCTCAAGGATACCTGAAGATGTTAGTGGAGAGTTGCCGTATACGCAGACTTGCTTTTCCCAGGTGAGTGCATGGCACATTCCTTATTCACTCACGCGCGCGCGCGCGCACACACACACACACACACACACAGAGAGTTGAACATGTTTCTGTCTCGTCAGGAAAGGAGGTGTTCGTTGAGAGACGGTTTCTCGCCAATGCTTTTGGGTGCTTGCCCTTTTCCCCCCGGAGAGTGAAGTGTATGCGCTTTTTCCGTAGGCTTCAGTACACACCCTTGAGAAGCCTTCCGTCAGTCAGAAACAAGCCGTGAGTTGAAAGAGGCGTTCCACACAGACCTCCTTCTCAGAGCGAAGCCTGTCACACTTTTCCTTGGGCCTCCACACGCACTTTAGAAAAACTTACTCCGGGAAGCTGTGAGTTGAACGACGGGTTTCCTACAGCGGTTTTCCGTGGGGGTAAGGATATATGGCACTTGGCCTTAGGCTTCCACGCACACATTGGAAACGGCTTCTCTCTTCGTGAAACAAGATGTGCGCTGAACGTTGCGTTCTGCGCAGGCTTGTTTTTCACACATCAGCCGATGGTACTTTCCCTAGGCTTCCACACGCGCAGTGAGTATCCCTTCCCTAAACCTGAACCAAGACGCGGGGGAAAGCTGCTTTCTACACCACCTTCTTTTCCGAGTTTCGTATAGAACCCTTGCGTTGTGCTTCCACATCCACTTTTGTCACTGCTTCGATATATCCTCCGGAGAGGGTTTCGCTTGAAAGACGGTCTCCCTCCGTCACATTTTCAAGGAGTTAAGGATAGGGCACTCTCCTTATGCTTGCACACGTCCACTTGCAATCTCGACTGACTTCATGACCCCGTCCATATGCTACGCTGAAAGTCCCATTGCGCGCGGCCTTGTTTCTAAGAGATGAGGACAGGGCACGGCACGTTCCTTGTGCTTCCACCACGACTATATAAAAGGCTCCCGTCTCCAAGGCAAAGGATGTCAGGTGCAAGACGGCTTCGCAGAAGCGAGGTTGCCTCTTAGAGGGCGGTCTACGGCGCTCTGCTGACGCTTCCACGCCTACATATGCAAACGCTTCTGGGCTCACGAAAGAAGACGTCCGTTGAAAGCTGCCTTGTACCCCGACGCGTTTCTCGGAGTTAGGTCCAGGGAACGGTCCCTGTGCGATCACACGCAGCCTTGAGATGGCTCAGCTCTTTTCGATCGTCAGGGAGGACGTTTCTCGGAGTTAGGTCCAGGGAAAGGTAGTAAAGCGTACGGCACTTTCATGATGCTTCCACACCCACTTTTGGAAATGCTTCTCTCTCCAGGATACCTGAAGATGCTAGTGGCGAGTCGCCGTAGACGCAGACTTGCTTTTCCCAGGTCAGTACATGGCACTCTCCTTATTCACTCACGCACGCGCGCGCGCGCGTGCCCTCACACACACACACACACACACACACACACACACACACACACACAGAGTTGAACATGTTTCTGTCTCGTCAGGAAAGAAGGTGATCGTTGAGAGACGGTTTCTCGCCGATGCTTTTGGGTTCTTGCTTTTTTCCCCCCGGAGAGAGAAGTGTAGCCGCTTTTTCCCTAGGCTTCCGTACACACTCTTGAGAAGCCTTCCGTCAGCCAGAAACAAGCCATGAGTTGAAAGAGGCGTTCCACGCAGACCTCCTTCTCAGAGCGAAGCCTGTCACAATTTTCCTTGTGAAGTCAACTAGAGAGATACAAATACTTTCTCAATGATTGCTTTAACAAAAAAGGACTAAATATCCCAATCAGAAAACATAGACTGTAAAGAGGAAGCAAGACCCATCTCTATGCTGCCTAGCAGAGAATCACTTCAGACCTAAAAATAAAAGCAGATTGGAAGTAATGGGACACAAAACCATTTATCATGCAAATGGAAGTGAAAAGAAAGTTGGAGTCGTAATATTTTTATGAGACAAAATAAACTGAATTGTGGGGAAGATGGCAGAGTAGAAGGACCCTAAACTCACCTCATCCCACAGATACAACTAGGTAACACTCACACCAGAGTCACCCAGAAATGGACCTTCAGATTTCCCCTCAAAACTCTACAACTAAATGGAGAGAGGGAATCACATCAAAGATGATAGGAAGGACAAGGACTCTGTAGGAATCTAAAGCCCATATTTCTGACCACCAGAGGGAGGGAACCACAGTCACAGAGGGGCCAGAAACAAACTACTACACCGGGGAGCCTCTAAAGCGTAGAGACATCCTCATAGCTTATGGCTTTGAAAATCAGAAGGGATGACATTTGTGAGCGTATACAACCAGCAGACTTAAAGCTTGGAACTTTTAAAAATCAGCTGTCTCAGCTCTGAGAGAGCACAGAAGGTGATAGGAAGCTGAGATCTGTCCTTAAAGATTAAGCAGAGCAAAGAGTGTGGAGAAGCTTGGGTGAAGCAGGTTGAAAGGTGCTTGAGGATTAAACAAGGGAGACATAGTTCCTGAACTCAGAGTTTGCTAAGGGACTTGTCCAGGAACAAAGGAGCTGGCAGGTGCCATTTCCCTCTACGGCCCCTCATTATAAACACACACCTACCTGCAAGACCAAGCACAATCTAGCAATCACTAACTTGCATAAACCATGGCCCATCCCCACACCTACCACACCTGCTTCAGTCCCAGTGCTGTGGATACCCTCCCTGATAAGACCCACACAATCCTTGACAACAATATGTCTCCCCATCACCCACAGAACATGCATGCATCTTGTTAAAACAGCACACCCCATGTGTTGTGCACAATGACACAGTCCAGATCCAGTCTCTGTTGTTGCTATGCATTACCTTCAGAGGAGAACCAGCATCACCAAGTGAAAAATGTATGTTCTGCCCCGTATTTTCAAGAACAAGCAATATATCTGACCTTCCTAACAGAGAGATATTCTCTGAGAAGTAGGCCAAATGAGCAGACAGAGGACTATGTCCTAAACGAAAGAAGAGGACAAAGCCACAGCAAGAGACCTAAACAAAATGGATATAAGGAACATGCCTGACAGAAAATTTAAGATAACAATTATAAAGATACTCACTGGGGAAATGAAAAGAGGGAGGACATCAGAAGGGGGAACATCATTGAGACTCTTAACAAAGAGATATGAAAGAAATAATCAGAGATGTGGAACACAACAAATGGAATGAAGAATATACTAGATAGAATAATTAGCAGGATGGACGAAGCAGAGGAACAAATTAATGAACTAGAAGACAGTAATGGAAAGTAATCAAGCGGAACAAATGAGAGGAAAAAGAAGTATGCAAAAATGAGAAGAGACTTAGGGAATTCAGTGACTCCATCCAGTGTAACAACACCCACATGAGAGGGATCCCAGAAGGTGAAAAGGGGGAAAAGGGGGCAGAAAATCTATTTGACCAAAGAAGAGC
Source organism: Eumetopias jubatus (assembly GCF_037043125.1). Taxonomy (NCBI): domain Eukaryota; kingdom Metazoa; phylum Chordata; class Mammalia; order Carnivora; family Otariidae; genus Eumetopias; species Eumetopias jubatus. The sequence goes on along the minus strand of NW_028274814.1, from coordinate 36,444,940 downwards.
TGAAAACTTAACCTAATCTGGTGAAGGAAACCTATACAAATCCATAAGGCATAGAGATCCCCTCCCACAAAATCAACCTAAGGAGGTCCACATCAAGATACATAGTAATCCAAATGGGAAAAGGTAGTGATAAAGAAAAAACATTTAAAGCAGCAAGATAAAAGAAGACAGGTAACATGCAAGGGAAAGCTCATAAAGCTATCAGCTGAGTTTTCAGCAGAAACTATGCAGGACAGAAGAAAGTGGCGTTAAATATTCAAAGTGCTGAATGAGAAAAATCTGCAGCAAGGAATAATTTATCCAGCAAGCCTATCCTTCAGAAAAGAAGGGGAGAAAAAGAGTTTCTTAGCCACACAAACTAAAAGAGTTCATGACCACTAAATTAACTACAAAAAATATTGAAGGGGACACTATGAGTGGAAAAAAATCGTAAGTGAGAGTATGACAATAATGAATCAAGGAAGCAGTAAAAATAAGTATTTTTGTAAAAATCAGTTAAGGGATTCACAAAATAAAAGTATGTAAAATATGAAAACATATACCCTAACACATGAGGAGGAGTCAACAGTGGGTTTGAACTTAAACAACATTCAACTTAATATAGACTGAAAAGGCTATATATAATCCAGGGGGTCACCACAAACCCAAACCTCTAATACACATGCAAAAGATAAAGGGAAAGAAATCCAAGAATATCATTAAAGAAAACGAGCAAACCATGAGAGAGAGAGCAAGAGAAGAAAGGATCAGAGAAAAACTACACAAAAAACTATGAAACAAGTAACAAAAGATCAATAAATACATGTCTAATGATAATTAGTTTGAATGTAAATGGACTAAATGCTCCAAGCAAAAGAGCATGACAGAGTTTGTATATATATATAAAAGATTTCACACCTAAAGACACCTGCAGATGGAAATTAAGAGATGGAGAAACATTAATCATGCAAGTGGATGTCAAGAGAAGTCAGAGTAGCAATCCTTATATCAGACAAAATAGACTTTTTTAACATTGAAATTGAATTAGCCAACATAGAGTACACCAGTAATTTCAAATATAGCGTTCCACAATTCATCAGTTGTGTATAACACCCAGTGTTCACCACATCACATGCATTCGTTAATGCCCATCACAGAGTTACTCCATCTCCCCACCCACCTTTCCTCCAGCAACCCTCAGTTTGTTTCCAATAGCTGGGAACCTGTCATGGATTTTCTTCCTCTCTGGTTTCTTCGCATTCATTTTCCCTCCCTTCCCCTATGATCCTCTGTGCTGTTCCTTCTATTCCACATATGAGTAAAACCATATAATAATTGTTTTTCTCTGACTGACTTATTTTGCTCAGCATAATACCGTCCAGTGCCTTCCACATCGATATGCTAAATATTGATCCTTTCTGATGGCTGAGTCATATTCCATTGTATATGTATATACCATGTTTTCTTTATCCATTTATCTGTCGATGGATGTCTTGGTTCCTTCCACGGTTTGGCTATTGTGGACAATGTCGCTATAAACATTCGGGGTGCAGTTGCCCCTTCAGATCACTACATTTGTAGCTTTGGGGTAAATAAAATTGCTGGGGTGTAAGGGAGCTCTCTTTTAAGTTCTTGAGGAACCTCCATATTGTTTTCAAAAGTGGCTGTACCAGTTTTCATTCCCACTTAGAAGTGTAAGAGAGTTCCCCTTTCTCCTCACCAACATTTGTTATTTCTTCGCTTGTTAATTTTTGCAATTCTGACTGGTGTGAAGTGGTATCTCATTGTCATTTGGATTTCTTTTTCCCCATGCCAAGTGATGTTGAGCAGTTTGTCATATGTCTGTTGGCCATTTGTGTGTCTTCTTTGGAGAAATATCTGTTCATATCTTCTGCCCATTCCTTGACTCGCTTATTTGTTTTTTGGGTGTTGACTTTGGGTGTTGAACGGTAGTAAAGCGTACGGCACTTTCATGATGCTTCCACACCCACTTTTGGAAATGCTTCTCTCTCAAGGATACCTGAAGATGTGAGTGGAGAGTTGCCGTATACGCAGACTTGCTTTTCCCAGGTGAGTGCATGGCACATTCCTTATTCACTCACGCGCGCGCGCGCGCGCACACACACACACACACACACACACACACACACAGAGTTGAACATGTTTCTGTCTCGTCAGGAAAGGAGGTGTTCGTTGAGAGACGGTTTCTCGCCAATGCTTTTGGGTGCTTGCCCTTTTCCCCCCGGAGAGTGAAGTGTATGCGCTTTTTGCCTAGGCTTCCGTACACACCCTTGAGAAGCCTTCCCTCAGCCAGAAACAAGCCGTGAGTTGAAAGAGGCGTTCCACACAGACCTCCTTCTCAGAGCGAAGCCTGTCACACTTTTCCTTGGGCCTCCACACGCACTTTAGAAAAACTTCCTCCGGGAAGCTGTGAGTTGAACGACGGGTTTCCTACAGCGGTTTTCCGTGGGGGTAAGGATATTTGGCACTTGGCCTTAGGCTTCCACGCACAGATTGGAAAGGCTTCTCTCTTCGTGAAACAAGATGTGCGCTGAACCTTGCGTTCTGCGCAGGCTTGGTTTTCACACATCAGCCCATGGTACTTTCCCTAGGCTTCCACACGCGCAGTGAGTATCCCTTCCCTAAACCTGAACCAAGACGCGGGGGAAAGCTGCCTTCTACACCACCTTCTTTTCCGAGTTTCGTATAGAACCCTTGCGTTGTGCTTCCACATCCACTTTTGTCACTGCTTCGATATATCCTCCGGAGAGGGGTTCGCTTGAAAGACGGTCTCCCTCCGTCACGCTTTCAAGGAGTTAAGGATAGGGCACTCTCCTTATGCCTGCACACGTCCACTTGCAATCTCGACTGACTTCATGACCCCGTCCATATGCTACGCTGAAAGTCCCATTGCGCGCGGCCTTGTTTCTAAGAGATGAGGACAGGGCACGGCACGTTCCTTGTGCTTCCACCACGACTATATAAAAGGCTCCCGTCTCCAAGGCAAAGGATGTCAGGTGCAAGACGGCTTCGCAAAAGCGAGGTTGCCTCTTAGAGGGCGGTCTACGGCGCTCTGCTGACGCTTCCACGCCTACATATGCAAACGCTTCTGGGCTCACGAAAGAAGACGTCCGTTGAAAGCTGCCTTGTACCCCGACGCGTTTCTCGGAGTTAGGTCCAGGGAACGGTCCCTGTGCGATCACACGCAGCCTTGAGATGGCTCAGCTCTTTTCGATCGTCAGGGAGGACGTTTCTCGGAGTTAGGTCCAGGGAAAGGTAGTAAAGCGTACGGCACTTTCATGATGCTTCCACACCCACTTTTGGAAATGCTTCTCTCTCCAGGATACCTGAAGATGCTAGTGGCGAGTCGCCGTAGACGCAGACTTGCTTTTCCCAGGTCAGTACATGGCACTCTCCTTATTCACTCACGCACGCGCGCGCGCGCGTGCCCTCACACACACACACACACACACACACACACACACACACACACACAGAGTTGAACATGTTTCTGTCTCGTCAGGAAAGAAGGTGATCGTTGAGAGACGGTTTCTCGCCGATGCTTTTGGGTTCTTGCTTTTTTCCCCCCGGAGAGAGAAGTGTAGCCGCTTTTTCCCTAGGCTTCCGTACACACCCTTGAGAAGCCTTCCGTCAGCCAGAAACAAGCCATGAGTTGAAAGAGGCGTTCCACGCAGACCTCCTTCTCAGAGCGAAGCCTGTCACACTTTTCCTTGTGAAGTAAACTAGAGAGATACAAATACTTTCTCAATGATTGCTTTAACAAAAAAGGACTAAATATCCCAATCAGAAAACATAGACTGTAAAGAGGAAGCAAGACCCATCTCTATGCTGCCTACCAGAGAATCACTTCAGACCTAAAAATAAAAGCAGATTGGAAGTAATGGGACACAAAACCATTTATCATGCAAATGGAAGTGAAAAGAAAGTTGGAGTCGTAATATTTTTATGAGACAAAATAAACTGAATTGTGGGGAAGATGGCAGAGTAGAAGGACCCTAAACTCACCTCATCCGACAGATACAACTAGGTAACACTCACACCAGAGTCACCCAGAAATGGACCTTCAGGTTTCCCCACAAAACTATACAACTAAATGGAGAGAGGGAATCACATCAAAGATGGTAGGAAGGACAAGGACTCTGTAGGAATCTAAAGCCCATATTTCTGACCACCAGAGGGAGGGAACCACAGTCACAGAGGGGCCAGAAACAAACTACTACACCGGGGAGCCTCTAAAGCGTAGAGACATCCTCATAGCTTATGGCTTTGAAAATCAGAAGGGATGACATTTGTGAGCGTATACAACCAGCAGACTTAAAGCTTGGAACTTTTAAAAATCAGCTGTCTCAGCTCTGAGAGAGCACAGAAGGTGATAGGAAGCTGAGATCTGTCCTTAAAGATTAAGCAGAGCAAAGAGTGTGGAAAAGCTTGGGTGAAGCAGGTTGAAAGGTGCTTGAGGATTAAACAAGGGAGACATAGTTCCTCAACTCAGAGTTTGCTAAGGGACTTGTCCAGGAACAAAGGAGCTGGCAGGTGCCATTTCCCTCTACGGCCCCTCATTATAAACACACACCTACCTGCAAGACCAAGCACAATCTAGCAATCACTAACTTGCATAAACCATGGCCCATCCCCACCCCTACAAGACCTGCTTCAGTCCCAGTGCTGTGGATACCCTCCCTGATAAGACCCACACAATCCTTGACAACAATATGTCTCCCCATCACCCACAGAACACGCATGCATCTTGTTAAAACAGCACACCCCATGTGTTGTGCACAATGACACAGTCCAGATCCAGTCTCTGTTGTTGCTATGCATTACCTTCAGAGGAGAACCAGCATCACCAAGTGAAAAATGTATGTTCTGCCCCGTATTTTCAAGAACAAGCAATATATCTGACCTTCCTAACAGAGAGATATTCTCTGAGAAGTAGGCCAAATGAGCAGACAGAGGACTATGTCCTAAACGAAAGAAGAGGACAAAGCCACAGCAAGAGACCTAAACAAAATGGATATAAGGAACATGCCTGACAGAAAATTTAAGATAACAATTATAAAGATACTCACTGGGGAAATGAAAAGAGGGAGGACATCAGAAGGGGGAACATCATTGAGACTCTTAACAAAGAGATATGAAAGAAATAATCAGAGATGTGGAACACAAGAAATGAAATGAAGAATATACTAGATAGAATAATTAGCAGGATGGACGAAGCAGAGGAACAAATTAATGAACTAGAAGACAGTAATGGAAAGTAATCAAGCGGAACAAATGAGAGGAAAAAGAAGTATGCAAAAATGAGAAGAGACATAGGGAATTCAGTGACTCCATCCAGTGTAACAACACCCACATGAGAGGGATCCCAGAAGGTGAAAAGGGGGAAAAGGGGGCAGAAAATCTATTTGACCAAAGAAGAGCTGAAAACTTAACCTAATCTGGTGAAGGAAACCTATACAAATCCATAAGGCATAGAGATCCCCTCCCACAAAATCAACCTAAGGAGGTCCACATCAAGATACATAGTAATCCAAATGGGAAAAGGTAGTGATAAAGAAAAAACATTTAAAGCAGCAAGATAAAAGAAGACAGTTAACATGCAAGGGAAAGCCCATAAATCTATCAGCTGAGTTTTCAGCAGAAACTATGCAGGACAGAAGAAAGTGGCGTTAAATATTCAAAGTGCTGAATGAGAAAAATCTGCAGCAAGGAATAATTTATCCAGCAAGCCTATCCTTCAGAAAAGAAGGGGAGAAAAAGAGTTTCTTAGCCACACAAACTAAAAGAGTTCATGACCACTAAATTAACTACAAAAAATATTGAAGGGGACACTATGAGTGGAAAAAAATCGTAAGTGAGAGTATGACAATAATGAATCAAGGAAGCAGTAAAAATAAGTATTTCTGTAAAAATCAGTTAAGGGATTCACAAAATAAAAGTATGTAAAATATGAAAACATATACCCTAACACATGAGGAGGAGTCAACAGTGGGTTTGAACTTAAAGAGCATTCAACTTAATATAGACTGAAAAGGCTATATATAATCCAGGGGGTCACCACAAACCCAAACCTCTAATACACATGCAAAAGATAAAGGGAAAGAAATCCAAGAATATCATTAAAGAAAACGAGCAAACCATGAGAGAGAGAGCAAGAGAAGAAAGGATCAGAGAAAAACTACACAAAAAACTATGAAACAACTAACAAAACATCAATAAATACATGTCTAATGATAATTAGTTTGAATGTAAATGGACTAAATGCTCCAAGCAAAAGAGCATGACAGAGTTTGTATATATATATAAAAGATTTCACACCTAAAGACACCTACAGATGGAAATTAAGAGGTGGAGAAACATTAATCATGCAAGTGGATGTTAAAAGAAGTCAGAGTAGCAATCCTTATATCAGACAAAATAGACTTTTTTAACATTGAAATTGAATTAGCCAACAGAGAGTACACCAGTAGTTTCAAATGTAGCGTTCCACAATTCATCAGTTGTGTATAACACCCAGTGTTCATCACATCACATGCATTCCTTAATGCCCATCACACAGTTACTCCATCTCCCCACCCACCTTTCCTCCAGCAACCCTCAGTTTGTTTCCAATAGTTAGGAACCTGTCATGGATTTTCTTCCTCTCTGGTTTCTTCGCATTCATTTTCCCTCCCTTCCCCTATGATCCTCTGTGCTGTTCCTTCTATTCCACATATGAGTAAAACCATATAATAATTGTTTTTCTCTGACTGACTTATTTTGCTCAGCATAATACCCTCCAGTGCCTTCCACATCGATATGCTAAATATTGATCCTTTCTGATGGCTGAGTCATATTCCATTGTATATGTATATACCATGTTTTCTTTATCCATTTATCTGTCGATGGATGTCTTGGTTCCTTCCACGGTTTGGCTATTGTGGACAATGTCGCTATAAACATTCGGGGTGCAGTTGCCCCTTCAGATCACTACATTTGTAGCTTTGGGGTAAATAAAATTGCTGGGGTGTAAGGGAGCTCTGTTTTAACTTCTTGAGGAACCTCCATATTGTTTTCCAAAGTGGCTGTACCAGTTTTCATTCCCACTTAGAAGTGTAAGAGAGTTCCCCTTTCTCCTCACCAACATTTGTTATTTCTTCGCTTGTTAATTTTTGCAATTCTGACTGGTGTGAAGTGGTATCTCATTGTCATTTGGATTTCTTTTTCCCCTTGCCAAGTGCTGTTGAGCAGTTTCTCATATGTCTGTTGGCCCTTTGTGTGTCTTCTTTGGAGAAATACCTGTTCATATCTTCTGCCCATTTCTTGACTCGCTTATTTGTTTTTTGGGTGTTGAGTTTGGGTGTTGAACGGTAGTAAAGCGTACGGCACTTTGATGATGCTTCCACACCCACTTTTGGAAATGCTTCTCTCTCAAGGATACCTGAAGATGTTAGTGGAGAGTTGCCGTATACGCAGACTTGCTTTTCCCAGGTGAGTGCATGGCACATTCCTTATTCACTCACGCACGCGCGCGCGCACACACACACACACACACACACAGAGAGTTGAACATGTTTCTGTCTCGTCAGGAAAGGAGGTGTTCGTTGAGAGACGGTTTCTCGCCAATGCTTTTGGGTGCTTGCCCTTTTCCCCCCGGAGAGTGAAGTGTATGCGCTTTTTCCGTAGGCTTCAGTACACACCCTTGAGAAGCCTTCCGTCAGTCAGAAACAAGCCGTGAGTTGAAAGAGGCGTTCCACACAGACCTCCTTCTCAGAGCGAAGCCTGTCACACTTTTCCTTGGGCCTCCACACGCACTTTAGAAAAACTTCCTCCGGGAAGCTGTGAGTTGAACGACGGGTTTCCTACAGCGGTTTTCCGTGGGGGTAAGGATATATGGCACTTGGCCTTAGGCTTCCACGCACACATTGGAAACGGCTTCTCTCTTCGTGAAACAAGATGTGCGCTGAACGTTGCGTTCTGCGCAGGCTTGCTTTTCACACATCAGCCGATGGTACTTTCCCTAGGCTTCCACACGCGCAGTGAGTATCCCTTCCCTAAACCTGAACCAAGACGCGGGGGAAAGCTGCTTTCTACACCACCTTCTTTTCCGAGTTTCGTATAGAACCCTTGCGTTGTGCTTCCACATCCACTTTTGTCACTGCTTCGATATATCCTCCGGAGAGGGGTTCGCTTGAAAGACGGTCTCCCTCCGTCACATTTTCAAGGAGTTAAGGATAGGGCACTCTCCTTATGCTTGCACACGTCCACTTGCAATCTCGACTGACTTCATGACCCCGTCCATATGCTACGCTGAAAGTCCCATTGCGCGCGGCCTTGTTTCTAAGAGATGAGGACAGGGCACGGCACGTTCCTTGTGCTTCCACCACGACTATATAAAAGGCTCCCGTCTCCAAGGCAAAGGATGTCAGGTGCAAGACGGCTTCGCAAAAGTGAGGTTGCCTCTTAGAGGGCGGTCTACGGCGCTCTGCTGACGCTTCCACGCCTACATATGCAAACGCTTCTGGGCTCACGAAAGAAGACGTCCGTTGAAAGCTGCCTTGTACCCCGACGCGTTTCTCGGAGTTAGGTCCAGGGAACGGTCCCTGTGCGATCACACGCAGCCTTGAGATGGCTCAGCTCTTTTCGATCGTCAGGGAGGACGTTTCTCGGAGTTAGGTCCAGGGAAAGGTAGTAAAGCGTACGGCACTTTCATGATGCTTCCACACCCACTTTTGGAAATGCTTCTCTCTCCAGGATACCTGAAGATGCTAGTGGCGAGTCGCCGTAGACGCAGACTTGCTTTTCCCAGGTCAGTACATGGCACTCTCCTTATTCACTCACGCACGCGCGCGCGCGCGTGCCCTCACACACACACACACACACACACACACACACACACACACACAGAGTTGAACATGTTTCTGTCTCGTCAGGAAAGAAGGTGATCGTTGAGAGACAGTTTCTCGCCGATGCTTTTGGTTTCTTGCTTTTTTCCCCCCGGAGAGAGAAGTGTAGCCGCTTTTTCCCTAGGCTTCCGTACACACTCTTGAGAAGCCTTCCGTCAGCCAGAAACAAGCCATGAGTTGAAAGAGGCGTTCCACGCAGACCTCCTTCTCAGAGCGAAGCCTGTCACACTTTTCCTTGTGAAGTCAACTAGAGAGATACAAATACTTTCTCAATGATTGCTTTAACAAAAAAGGACTAAATATCCCAATCAGAAAACATAGACTGTAAAGAGGAAGCAAGACCCATCTCTATGCTGCCTAGCAGAGAATCACTTCAGACCTAAAAATAAAAGCAGATTGGAAGTAATGGGACACAAAACCATTTATCATGCAAATGGAAGTGAAAAGAAAGTTGGAGTCGTAATATTTTTATGAGACAAAATAAACTGAATTGTGGGGAAGATAGCAGAGTAGAAGGACCCTAAACTCACCTCATCCCACAGATACAACTAGGTAACACTCACACCAGAGTCACCCAGAAATGGACCTTCAGATTTCCCCTCAAAACTCTACAACTAAATGGAGAGAGGGAATCACATCAAAGATGATAGGAAGGACAAGGACTCTGTAGGAATCTAAAGCCCATATTTCTGACCACCAGAGGGAGGGAACCACAGTCACAGAGGGGCCAGAAACAAACTACTACACCGGGGAGCCTCTAAAGCGTAGAGACATCCTCATAGCTTATGGCTTTGAAAATCAGAAGGGATGACATTTGTGAGCGTATACAACCAGCAGACTTAAAGCTTGGAACTTTTAAAAATCAGCTGTCTCAGCTCTGAGAGAGCACAGAAGGTGATAGGAAGCTGAGATCTGTCCTTAAAGATTAAGGAGAGCAAAGAGTGTGGAGAAGCTTGGGTGAAGCAGGTTGAAAGGTGCTTGAGGATTAAACAAGGGAGACATAGTTCCTGAACTCAGAGTTTGCTAAGGGACTTGTCCAGGAACAAAGGGGCTGGCAGGTGCCATTTCCCTCTACGGCCCCTCATTATAAACACACACCTACCTGCAAGACCAAGCACAATCTAGCAATCACTAACTTGCATAAACCATGGCCCATCCCCACACCTACCACACCTGCTTCAGTCCCAGTGCTGTGGATACACTCCCTGATAAGACCCACACAATCCTTGACAACAATATGTCTCCCCATCACCCACAGAACACGCATGCATCTTGTTAAAACAGCACACCCCATGTGTTGTGCACAATGACACAGTCCAGATCCAGTCTCTGTTGTTGCTATGCATTACCTTCAGAGGAGAACCAGCATCACCAAGTGAAAAATGTATGTTCTGCCCCGTATTTTCAAGAACAAGCAATATATCTGACCTTCCTAACAGAGAGATATTCTCTGAGAAGTAGGCCAAATGAGCAGACAGAGGACTATGTCCTAAACGAAAGAAGAGGACAAAGCCACAGCAAGAGACCTAAACAAAATGGATATAAGGAACATGCCTGACAGAAAATTTAAGATAACAATTATAAAGATACTCACTGGGGAAATGAAAAGAGGGAGGACATCAGAAGGGGGAACATCATTGAGACTCTTAACAAAGAGATATGAAAGAAATAATCAGAGATGTGGAACACAACAAATGGAATGAAGAATATACTAGATAGAATAATTAGCAGGATGGACGAAGCAGAGGAACAAATTAATGAACTAGAAGACAGTAATGGAAAGTAATCAAGCGGAACAAATGAGAGGAAAAAGAAGTATGCAAAAATGAGAAGAGACTTAGGGAATTCAGTGACTCCATCCAGTGTAACAACACCCACATGAGAGGGATCCCAGAAGGTGAAAAGGGGGAAAAGGGGGCAGAAAATCTATTTGACCAAAGAAGAGCTGAAAACTTAACCTAATCTGGTGAAGGAAACCTATACAAATCCATAAGGCATAGAGATCCCCTCCCACAAAATCAACCTAAGGAGGTCCACATCAAGATACATAGTAATCCAAATGGGAAAAGGTAGTGATAAAGAAAAAACATTTAAAGCAGCAAGATAAAAGAAGACAGGTAACATGCAAGGGAAAGCCCATAAAGCTATCAGCTGAGTTTTCAGCAGAAACTATGCAGGACAGAAGAAAGTGGCGTTAAATATTCAAAGTGCTGAATGAGAAAAATCTGCAGCAAGGAATAATTTATCCAGCAAGCCTATCCTTCAGAAAAGAAGGGGAGAAAAAGAGTTTCTTAGCCACACAAACTAAAAGAGTTCATGACCACTAAATTAACTACAAAAAATATTGAAGGGGACACTATGAGTGGAAAAAAATCGTAAGTGAGAGTATGACAATAATGAATCAAGGAAGCAGTAAAAATAAGTATTTCTGTAAAAATCAGTTAAGGGATTCACAAAATAAAAGTATGTAAAATATGAAAACATATACCCTAACACATGAGGAGGAGTCAACAGTGGGTTTGAACTTAAACAACATTCAACTTAATATAGACTGAAAAGGCTATATATAATCCAGGGGGTCACCACAAACCCAAACCTCTAATACACATGCAAAAGATAAAGGGAAAGAAATCCAAGAATATCATTAAAGAAAACGAGCAAACCATGAGAGAGAGAGCAAGAGAAGAAAGGATCAGAGAAAAACTACACAAAAAACTATGAAACAAGTAACAAAAGATCAATAAATACATGTCTAATGATAATTAGTTTGAATGTAAATGGACTAAATGCTCCAAGCAAAAGAGCATGACAGAGTTTGTATATATATATAAAAGATTTCACACCTAAAGACACCTGCAGATGGAAATTAAGAGATGGAGAAACATTAATCATGCAAGTGGATGTCAAGAGAAGTCAGAGTAGCAATCCTTATATCAGACAAAATAGACTTTTTTAACATTGAAATTGAATTAGCCAACATAGAGTACACCAGTAATTTCAAATATAGCGTTCCACAATTCATCAGTTGTGTATAACACCCAGTGTTCACCACATCACATGCATTCGTTAATGCCCATCACACAGTTACTCCATCTCCCCACCCACCTTTCCTCCAGCAACCCTCAGTTTGTTTCCAATAGCTGGGAACCTGTCATGGATTTTCTTCCTCTCTGGTTTCTTCGCATTCATTTTCCCTCCCTTCCCCTATGATCCTCTGTGCTGTTCCTTCTATTCCACATATGAGTAAAACCATATAATAATTGTTTTTCTCTGACTGACTTATTTTGCTCAGCATAATACCGTCCAGTGCCTTCCACATCGATATGCTAAATATTGATCCTTTCTGATGGCTGAGTCATATTCCATTGTATATGTATATACCATGTTTTCTTTATCCATTTATCTGTCGATGGATGTCTTGGTTCCTTCCACGGTTTGGCTATTGTGGACAATGTCGCTATAAACATTCGGGGTGCAGTTGCCCCTTCAGATCACTACATTTGTAGCTTTGGGGTAAATAAAATTGCTGGGTTGTAATGGAGCTCTCTTTTAAGTTCTTGAGGAACCTCCATATTGTTTTCCAAAGTGGCTGTACCAGTTTTCATTCCCACTTAGAAGTGTAAGAGAGTTCCCCTTTCTCCTCACCAACATTTGTTATTTCTTCGCTTGTTAATTTTTGCAATTCTGACTGGTGTGAAGTGGTATCTCATTGTCATTTGGATTTCTTTTTCCCCATGCCAAGTGATGTTGAGCAGTTTGTCATATGTCTGTTGGCCATTTGTGTGTCTTCTTTGGAGAAATATCTGTTCATATCTTCTGCCCATTTCTTGACTCGCTTATTTGTTTTTTGGGTGTTGACTTTGGGTGTTGAACGGTAGTAAAGCGTACGGCACTTTCATGATGCTTCCACACCCACTTTTGGAAATGCTTCTCTCTCAAGGATACCTGAAGATGTGAGTGGAGAGTTGCCGTATACGCAGACTTGCTTTTCCCAGGTGAGTGCATGGCACATTCCTTATTCACTCACGCGCGCGCGCGCGCGCACACACACACACACACACACACACACACACACACAGAGTTGAACATGTTTCTGTCTCGTCAGGAAAGGAGGTGTTCGTTGAGAGACGGTTTCTCGCCAATGCTTTTGGGTGCTTGCCCTTTTCCCCCCGGAGAGTGAAGTGTATGCGCTTTTTGCCTAGGCTTCCGTACACACCCTTGAGAAGCCTTCCCTCAGCCAGAAACAAGCCGTGAGTTGAAAGAGGCGTTCCACACAGACCTCCTTCTCAGAGCGAAGCCTGTCACACTTTTCCTTGGGCCTCCACACGCACTTTAGAAAAACTTCCTCCGGGAAGCTGTGAGTTGAACGACGGGTTTCCTACAGCGGTTTTCCGTGGGGGTAAGGATATTTGGCACTTGGCCTTAGGCTTCCACGCACAGATTGGAAAGGCTTCTCTCTTCGTGAAACAAGATGTGCGCTGAACCTTGCGTTCTGCGCAGGCTTGGTTTTCACACATCAGCCCATGGTACTTTCCCTAGGCTTCCACACGCGCAGTGAGTATCCCTTCCCTAAACCTGAACCAAGACGCGGGGGAAAGCTGCCTTCTACACCACCTTCTTTTCCGAGTTTCGTATAGAACCCTTGCGTTGTGCTTCCACATCCACTTTTGTCACTGCTTCGATATATCCTCCGGAGAGGGGTTCGCTTGAAAGACGGTCTCCCTCCGTCACGCTTTCAAGGAGTTAAGGATAGGGCACTCTCCTTATGCCTGCACACGTCCACTTGCAATCTCGACTGACTTCATGACCCCGTCCATATGCTACGCTGAAAGTCCCATTGCGCGCGGCCTTGTTTCTAAGAGATGAGGACAGGGCACGGCACGTTCCTTGTGCTTCCACCACGACTATATAAAAGGCTCCCGTCTCCAAGGCAAAGGATTTCAGGTGCAAGACGGCTTCGCAAAAGCGAGGTTGCCTCTTAGAGGGCGGTCTACGGCGCTCTGCTGACGCTTCCACGCCTACATATGCAAACGCTTCTGGGCTCACGAAAGAAGACGTCCGTTGAAAGCTGCCTTGTACCCCGACGCGTTTTCCGGAGTTAGGTCCAGGGAACGGTCCCTGTGCGATCACACGCAGCCTTGAGATGGCTCAGCTCTTTTGGATCGTCAGGGAGGACGTTTCTCGGAGTTAGGTCCAGGGAAAGGTAGTAAAGCGTACGGCACTTTCATGATGCTTCCACACCCACTTTTGGAAATGCTTCTCTCTCCAGGATACCTGAAGATGCTAGTGGCGAGTCGCCGTAGACGCAGACTTGCTTTTCCCAGGTCAGTACATGGCACTCTCCTTATTCACTCACGCACGCGCGCGCGCGCGTGCCCTCACACACACACACACACACACACACACACACACACAGAGTTGAACATGTTTCTGTCTCGTCAGGAAAGAAGGTGATCGTTGAGAGACGGTTTCTCGCCGATGCTTTTGGGTTCTTGCTTTTTTCCCCCCGGAGAGAGAAGTGTAGCCGCTTTTTCCCTAGGCTTCCGTACACACCCTTGAGAAGCCTTCCGTCAGCCAGAAACAAGCCATGAGTTGAAAGAGGCGTTCCACGCAGACCTCCTTCTCAGAGCGAAGCCTGTCACACTTTTCCTTGTGAAGTCAACTAGAGAGATACAAATACTTTCTCAATGATTGCTTTAACAAAAAAGGACTAAATATCCCAATCAGAAAACATAGACTGTAAAGAGGAAGCAAGACCCATCTCTATGCTGCCTACCAGAGAATCACTTCAGACCTAAAAATAAAAGCAGATTGGAAGTAATGGGACACAAAACCATTTATCATGCAAATGGAAGTGAAAAGAAAGTTGGAGTCGTAATATTTTTATGAGACAAAATAAACTGAATTGTGGGGAAGATGGCAGAGTAGAAGGACCCTAAACTCACCTCATCCCACAGATACAACTAGGTAACACTCACACCAGAGTCACCCAGAAATGGACCTTCAGGTTTCCCCACAAAACTATACAACTAAATGGAGAGAGGGAATCACATCAAAGATGGTAGGAAGGACAAGGACTCTGTAGGAATCTAAAGCCCATATTTCTGACCACCAGAGGGAGGGAACCACAGTCACAGAGGGGCCAGAAACAAACTACTACACCGGGGAGCCTCTAAAGCGTAGAGACATCCTCATAGCTTATGGCTTTGAAAATCAGAAGGGATGACATTTGTGAGCGTATACAACCAGCAGACTTAAAGCTTGGAACTTTTAAAAATCAGCTGTCTCAGCTCTGAGAGAGCACAGAAGGTGATAGGAAGCTGAGATCTGTCCTTAAAGATTAAGCAGAGCAAAGAGTGTGGAGAAGCTTGGGTGAAGCAGGTTGAAAGGTGCTTGAGGATTAAACAAGGGAGACATAGTTCCTGAACTCAGAGTTTGCTAAGGGACTTGTCCAGGAACAAAGGAGCTGGCAGGTGCCATTTCCCTCTACGGCCCCTCATTATAAACACACACCTACCTGCAAGACCAAGCACAATCTAGCAATCACTAACTTGCATAAACCATGGCCCATCCCCACACCTACCACACCTGCTTCAGTCCCAGTGCTGTGGATACCCTCCCTGATAAGACCCACACAATCCTTGACAACAATATGTCTCCCCATCACCCACAGAACACGCATGCATCTTGTTAAAACAGCACACCCCATGTGTTGTGCACAATGACACAGTCCAGATCCAGTCTCTGTTGTTGCTATGCATTACCTTCAGAGGAGAACCAGCATCACCAAGTGAAAAATGTATGTTCTGCCCCGTATTTTCAAGAACAAGCAATATATCTGACCTTCCTAACAGAGAGATATTCTCTGAGAAGTAGGCCAAATGAGCAGACAGAGGACTATGTCCTAAACGAAAGAAGAGGACAAGGCCACAGCAAGAGACCTAAACAAAATGGATATAAGGAACATGCCTGACAGAAAATTTAAGATAACAATTATAAAGATACTCACTGGGGAAATGAAAAGAGGGAGGACATCAGAAGTGGGAACATCATTGAGACTCTTAACAAAGAGATATGAAAGAAATAATCAGAGATGTGGAACACAAGAAATGAAATGAAGAATATACTAGATAGAATAATTAGCAGGATGGACGAAGCAGAGGAACAAATTAATGAACTAGAAGACAGTAATGGAAAGTAATCAAGCGGAAAAAATGAGAGGAAAAAGAAGTATGCAAAAATGAGAAGAGACTTAGGGAATTCAGTGACTCCATCCAGTGTAACAACACCCACATGAGAGGGATCCCAGAAGGTGAAAAGGGGGAAAAGGGGGCAGAAAATCTATTTGACCAAAGAAGAGCTGAAAACTTAACCTAATCTGGTGAAGGAAACCTATACAAATCCATAAGGCATAGAGATCCCCTCCCACAAAATCAACCTAAGGAGGTCCACATCAAGATACATAGTAATCAAAATGGGAAAAGGTAGTGATAAAGAAAAAACATTTAAAGCAGCAAGATAAAAGAAGACAGTTAACATGCAAGGGAAAGCCCATAAATCTATCAGCTGAGTTTTCAGCAGAAACTATGCAGGACAGAAGAAAGTGGCGTTAAATATTCAAAGTGCTGAAGGAGAAAAATCTGCAGCAAGGAATAATTTATCCAGCAAGCCTATCCTTCAGAAAAGAAGGGGAGAAAAAGAGTTTCTTAGCCACACAAACTAAAAGAGTTCATGACCACTAAATTAACTACAAAAAATATTGAAGGGGACACTATGAGTGGAAAAAAATCGTAAGTGAGAGTATGACAATAATGAATCAAGGAAGCAGTAAAAATAAGTATTTCTGTAAAAATCAGTTAAGGGATTCACAAAATAAAAGTATGTAAAATATGAAAACATATACCCTAACACATGAGGAGGAGTCAACAGTGGGTTTGAACTTAAACAGCATTCAACTTAATATAGACTGAAAAGGCTATATATAATCCAGGGGGTCACCACAAACCCAAACCTCTAATACACATGCAAAAGATAAAGGGAAAGAAATCCAAGAATATCATTAAAGAAAACGAGCAAACCATGAGAGAGAGAGCAAGAGAAGAAAGGATCAGAGAAAAACTACACAAAAAACTATGAAACAAGTAACAAAACATCAATAAATACATGTCTAATGATAATTAGTTTGAATGTAAATGGACTAAATGCTCCAAGCAACAGAGCATGACAGAGTTTGTATATATATATAAAAGATTTCACACCTAAAGACACCTGCAGATGGAAATTAAGAGATGGAGAAACATTAATCATGCAAGTGGATGTCAAAAGAACTCAGAGTAGCAATCCTTATATCAGACAAAATAGACTTTTTTAACATTGAAATTGAATTAGCCAACATAGAGTACACCAGTAGTTTCAAATGTAGCGTTCCACAATTCATCAGTTGTGTATAACACCCAGTGTTCATCACATCGCATGCATTCCTTAATGCCCATCACACAGTTACTCCATCTCCCCGACCACCTTTCCTCCAGCTACCCTCAGTTTGTTTCCAGTAGTTAGGAACCTGTCATGGATTTTCTTCCTCTCTGGTTTCTTCGCATTCATTTTCCCTCCCTTCCCCTATGATCCTCTGTGCTGTTCCTTCTATTCCACATATGAGTAAAACCATATAATAATTGTTTTTCTCTGACTGACTTATTTTGCTCAGCATAATACCCTCCAGTGCCTTCCACATCGATATGCTAAATATTGATCCTTTCTGATGGCTGAGTCACATTCCTTTGTATATGTATATACCATGTTTTCTTTATCCATTTATCTGTCAATGGATGTCTTGGTTCCTTCCACGGTTTGGCTATTGTGGACAATGTCGCTATAAACATTCGGGGTGCAGTTGCCCCTTCAGATCACTACATTTGTAGCTTTGGGGTAAATAAAATTGCTGGGGTGTAAGGGAGCTCTGTTTTAACTTCTTGAGGAACCTCCATATTGTTTTCCAAAGTGGCTGTACCAGTTTTCATTCCCACTTAGAAGTGTAAGAGAGTTCCCCTTTCTCCTCACCAACATTTGTTATTTCTTCGCTTGTTAATTTTTGCAATTCTGACTGGTGTGAAGTGGTATCTCATTGTCATTTGGATTTCTTTTTCCCCTTGCCAAGTGCTGTTGAGCAGTTTCTCATATGTCTGTTGGCCCTTTGTGTGTCTTCTTTGGAGAAATACCTGTTCATATCTTCTGCCCATTTCTTGACTCGCTTATTTGTTTTTTGGGTGTTGAGTTTGGGTGTTGAACGGTAGTAAAGCGTACGGCACTTTGATGATGCTTCCACACCCACTTTTGGAAATGCTTCTCTCTCAAGGATACCTGAAGATGTTAGTGGAGAGTTGCCGTATACGCAGACTTGCTTTTCCCAGGTGAGTGCATGGCACATTCCTTATTCACTCACGCGCGCGCGCGCGCACACACACACACACACACACACAGAGAGTTGAACATGTTTCTGTCTCGTCAGGAAAGGAGGTGTTCGTTGAGAGACGGTTTCTCGCCAATGCTTTTGGGTGCTTGCCCTTTTCCCCCCGGAGAGTGAAGTGTATGCGCTTTTTCCGTAGGCTTCAGTACACACCCTTGAGAAGCCTTCCGTCAGTCAGAAACAAGCCGTGAGTTGAAAGAGGCGTTCCACACAGACCTCCTTCTCAGAGCGAAGCCTGTCACACTTTTCCTTGGGCCTCCACACGCACTTTAGAAAAACTTCCTCCGGGAAGCTGTGAGTTGAACGACGGGTTTCCTACAGCGGTTTTCCGTGGGGGTAAGGATATATGGCACTTGGCCTTAGGCTTCCACGCACACATTGGAAACGGCTTCTCTCTTCGTGAAACAAGATGTGCGCTGAACGTTGCGTTCTGCGCAGGCTTGCTTTTCACACATCAGCCGATGGTACTTTCCCTAGGCTTCCACACGCGCAGTGAGTATCCCTTCCCTAAACCTGAACCAAGACGCGGGGGAAAGCTGCCTTCTACACCACCTTCTTTTCCGAGTTTCGTATAGAACCCTTGCGTTGTGCTTCCACATCCACTTTTGTCACTGCTTCGATATATCCTCCGGAGAGGGGTTCGCTTGAAAGACGGTCTCCCTCCGTCACGCTTTCAAGGAGTTAAGGATAGGGCACTCTCCTTATGCTTGCACACGTCCACTTGCAATCTCGACTGACTTCATGACCCCGTCCATATGCTACGCTGAAAGTCCCATTGCGCGCGGCCTTGTTTCTAAGAGATGAGGACAGGGCACGGCACGTTCCTTGTGCTTCCACCACGACTATATAAAAGGCTCCCGTCTCCAAGGCAA
Organism: Eumetopias jubatus; assembly: GCF_037043125.1. Taxonomy (NCBI): domain Eukaryota; kingdom Metazoa; phylum Chordata; class Mammalia; order Carnivora; family Otariidae; genus Eumetopias; species Eumetopias jubatus. Next base: position 36,425,717 of record NW_028274814.1, on the reverse strand, counting down.
AGGATGTCAGGTGCAAGACGGCTTCGCAAAAGCGAGGTTGCCTCTTAGAGGGCGGTCTACGGCGCTCTGCTGACGCTTCCACGCCTACATATGCAAACGCTTCTGGGCTCACGAAAGAAGACGTCCGTTGAAAGCTGCCTTGTACCCCGACGCGTTTCTCGGAGTTAGGTCCAGGGAACGGTCCCTGTGCGATCACACGCAGCCTTGAGATGGCTCAGCTCTTTTCGATCGTCAGGGAGGACGTTTCTCGGAGTTAGGTCCAGGGAAAGGTAGTAAAGCGTACGGCACTTTCATGATGCTTCCACACCCACTTTTGGAAATGCTTCTCTCTCCAGGATACATGAAGATGCTGGTGGCGAGTCGCTGTATATGCAGACTTGCTTTTCCCAGGTCAGTACATGGCACTCTCCTTATTCACTCACGCACGCGCGCGCGCGCGTGCACACACACACACACACACACACACACACACACACACACACACACAGAGTTGAACATGTTTCTGTCTCGTCAGGAAAGAAGGTGATCGTTGAGAGACGGTTTCTCGCCGATGCTTTTGGGTTCTTGCTTTTTTCCCCCCGGAGAGAGAAGTGTAGCCGCTTTTTCCCTAGGCTTCCGTACACACTCTTGAGAAGCCTTCCGTCAGCCAGAAACAAGCCATGAGTTGAAAGAGGCGTTCCACGCAGACCGCCTTCTCAGAGCGAAGCCTGTCACACTTTTCCTTGTGAAGTAAACTAGAGAGATACAAATACTTTCTCAATGATTGCTTTAACAAAAAAGGACTAAATATCCCAATCAGAAAACATAGACTGTAAAGAGGAAGCAAGACCCATCTCTATGCTGCCTAGCAGAGAATCACTTCAGACCTAAAAATAAAAGCAGATTGGAAGTAATGGGACACAAAACCATTTATCATGCAAATGGAAGTGAAAAGAAAGTTGGAGTCGTAATATTTTTATGAGACAAAATAAACTGAATTGTGGGGAAGATGGCAGAGTAGAAGGACCCTAAACTCACCTCATCCCACAGATACAACTAGGTAACACTCACACCAGAGTCACCCAGAAATGGACCTTCAGATTTCCCCACAAAACTATACAACTAAATGGAGAGAGGGAATCACATCAAAGATGATAGGAAGGACAAGGACTCTGTAGGAATCTAAAGCCCATATTTCTGACCACCAGAGGGAGGGAACCACAGTCACAGAGGGGCCAGAAACAAACTACTACACCGGGGAGCCTCTAAAGCGTAGAGACATCCTCATAGCTTATGGCTTTGAAAATCAGAAGGGATGACATTTGTGAGCGTATACAACCAGCAGACTTAAAGCTTGGAACTTTTAAAAATCAGCTGTCTCAGCTCTGAGAGAGCACAGAAGGTGATAGGAAGCTGAGATCTGTCCTTAAAGATTAAGCAGAGCAAAGAGTGTGGAGAAGCTTGGGTGAAGCAGGTTGAAAGGTGCTTGAGGATTAAACAAGGGAGACATAGTTCCTGAACTCAGAGTTTGCTAAGGGACTTGTCCAGGAACAAAGGAGCTGGCAGGTGCCATTTCCCTCTATGGCCCCTCATTATAAACACACACCTACCTGCAAGACCAAGCACAATCTAGCAATCACTAACTTGCATAAACCATGGCCCATCCCCACACCTACCACACCTGCTTCAGTCCCAGTGCTGTGGATACCCTCCCTGATAAGACCCACACAATCCTTGACAACAATATGTCTCCCCATCACCCACAGAACACGCATGCATCTTGTTAAAACAGCACACCCCATGTGTTGTGCACAATGACACAGTCCAGATCCAGTCTCTGTTGTTGCTATGCATTACCTTCAGAGGAGAACCAGCATCACCAAGTGAAAAATGTATGTTCTGCCCCGTATTTTCAAGAACAAGCAATATATCTGACCTTCCTAACAGAGAGATATTCTCTGAGAAGTAGGCCAAATGAGCAGACAGAGGACTATGTCCTAAACGAAAGAAGAGGACAAAGCCACAGCAAGAGACCTAAACAAAATGGATATAAGGAACATGCCTGACAGAAAATTTAAGATAACAATTATAAAGATACTCACTGGGGAAATGAAAAGAGGGAGGACATCAGAAGGGGGAACATCATTGAGACTCTTAACAAAGAGATATGAAAGAAATAATCAGAGATGTGGAACACAAGAAATGAAATGAAGAATATACTAGATAGAATAATTAGCAGGATGGACGAAGCAGAGGAACAAATTAATGAACTAGAAGACAGTAATGGAAAGTAATCAAGCGGAAAAAATGAGAGGAAAAAGAAGTATGCAAAAATGAGAAGAGACTTAGGGAATTCAGTGACTCCATCCAGTGTAACAACACCCACATGAGAGGGATCCCAGAAGGTGAAAAGGGGGAAAAGGGGGCAGAAAATCTATTTGACCAAAGAAGAGCTGAAAACTTAACCTAATCTGGTGAAGGAAACCTATACAAATCCATAAGGCATAGAGATCCCCTCCCACAAAATCAACCTAAGGAGGTCCACATCAAGATACATAGTAATCCAAATGGGAAAAGGTAGTGATAAAGAAAAAACATTTAAAGCAGCAAGATAAAAGAAGACAGGTAACATGCAAGGGAAAGCCCATAAAGCTATCAGCTGAGTTTTCAGCAGAAACTATGCAGGACAGAAGAAAGTGGCGTTAAATATTCAAAGTGCTGAATGAGAAAAATCTGCAGCAAGGAATAATTTATCCAGCAAGCCTATCCTTCAGAAAAGAAGGGGAGAAAAAGAGTTTCTTAGCCACACAAACTAAAAGAGTTCATGACCACTAAATTAACTACAAAAAATATTGAAGGGGACACTATGAGTGGAAAAAAATCGTAAGTGAGAGTATGACAATAATGAATCAAGGAAGCAGTAAAAATAAGTATTTCTGTAAAAATCAGTTAAGGGATTCACAAAATAAAAGTATGTAAAATATGAAAACATATACCCTAACACATGAGGAGGAGTCAACAATGGGTTTGAACTTAAACAGCATTCAACTTAATATAGACTGAAAAGGCTATATATAATCCAGGGGGTCACCACAAACCCAAACCTCTAATACACATGCAAAAGATAAAGGGAAAGAAATCCAAGAATATCATTAAAGAAAACGAGCAAACCATGAGAGAGAGAGCAAGAGAAGAAAGGATCAGAGAAAAACTACACAAAAAACTATGAAACAAGTAACAAAACATCAATAAATACATGTCTAATGATAATTAGTTTGAATGTAAATGGACTAAATGCTCCAAGCAACAGAGCATGACAGAGTTTGTATATATATATAAAAGATTTCACACCTAAAGACACCTGCAGATGGAAATTAAGAGATGGAGAAACATTAATCATGCAAGTGGATGTCAAAAGAAGTCAGAGTAGCAATCCTTATATCAGACAAAATAGACTTTTTTAACATTGAAATTGAATTAGCCAACATAGAGTACACCAGTAGTTTCAAATGTAGCGTTCCACAATTCATCAGTTGTGTATAACACCCAGTGTTCATCACATCGCATGCATTCCTTAATGCCCATCACACAGTTACTCCATCTCCCCGACCACCTTTCCTCCAGCTACCCTCAGTTTGTTTCCAGTAGTTAGGAACCTGTCATGGATTTTCTTCCTCTCTGGTTTCTTCGCATTCATTTTCCCTCCCTTCCCCTATGATCCTCTGTGCTGTTCCTTCTATTCCACATATGAGTAAAACCATATAATAATTGTTTTTCTCTGACTGACTTATTTTGCTCAGCATAATACCCTCCAGTGCCTTCCACATCGATATGCTAAATATTGATCCTTTCTGATGGCTGAGTCACATTCCTTTGTATATGTATATACCATGTTTTCTTTATCCATTTATCTGTCAATGGATGTCTTGGTTCCTTCCACGGTTTGGCTATTGTGGACAATGTCGCTATAAACATTTGGGGTGCAGTTGCCCCTTCAGATCACTACATTTGTAGCTTTGGGGTAAATAAAATTGCTGGGGTGTAAGGGAGCTCTGTTTTAACTTCTTGAGGAACCTCCATATTGTTTTCCAAAGTGGCTGTACCAGTTTTCATTCCCACTTAGAAGTGTAAGAGAGTTCCCCTTTCTCCTCACCAACATTTGTTATTTCTTCGCTTGTTAATTTTTGCAATTCTGACTGGTGTGAAGTGGTATCTCATTGTCATTTGGATTTCTTTTTCCCCTTGCCAAGTGCTGTTGAGCAGTTTCTCATATGTCTGTTGGCCCTTTGTGTGTCTTCTTTGGAGAAATACCTGTTCATATCTTCTGCCCATTTCTTGACTCGCTTATTTGTTTTTTGGGTGTTGAGTTTGGGTGTTGAACGGTAGTAAAGCGTACGGCACTTTCATGATGCTTCCACACCCACTTTTGGAAATGCTTCTCTCTCAAGGATACCTGAAGATGTTAGTGGAGAGTTGCCGTATACGCAGACTTGCTTTTCCCAGGTGAGTGCATGGCACATTCCTTATTCACTCACGCGCGCGCGCGCCCACACACACACACACACACACAGAGAGAGTTGAACATGTTTCTGTCTCGTCAGGAAAGGAGGTGTTCGTTGAGAGACGGTTTCTCGCCAATGCTTTTGGGTGCTTGCCCTTTTCCCCCCGGAGAGTGAAGTGTATGTGCTTTTTCCGTAGGCTTCAGTACACACCCTTGAGAAGCCTTCCGTCAGTCAGAAACAAGCCGTGAGTTGAAAGAGGCGTTCCACACAGACCTCCTTCTCAGAGCGAAGCCTGTCACACTTTTCCTTGGGCCTCCACACGCACTTTAGAAAAACTTCCTCCGGGAAGCTGTGAGTTGAACGACGGGTTTCCTACAGCGGTTTTCCGTGGGGGTAAGGATATATGGCACTTGGCCTTAGGCTTCCACGCACACATTGGAAACGGCTTCTCTCTTCGTGAAACAAGATGTGCGCTGAACGTTGCGTTCTGCGCAGGCTTGCTTTTCACACATCAGCCGATGGTACTTTCCCTAGGCTTCCACACGCGCAGTGAGTATCCCTTCCCTAAACCTGAACCAAGACGCGGGGGAAAGCTGCCTTCTACACCACCTTCTTTTCCGAGTTTCGTATAGAACCCTTGCGTTGTGCTTCCACATCCACCTTTGTCACTGCTTCGATATATCCTCCGGAGAGGGGTTCGCTTGAAAGACGGTCTCCCTCCGTCACGCTTTCAAGGAGTTAAGGATAGGGCACTCTCCTTATGCTTGCACACGTCCACTTGCAATCTCGACTGACTTCATGACCCCGTCCATATGCTACGCTGAAAGTCCCATTGCGCGCGGCCTTGTTTCTAAGAGATGAGGACAGGGCACGGCACGTTCCTTGTGCTTCCACCACGACTATATAAAAGGCTCCCGTCTCCAAGGCAAAGGATGTCAGGTGCAAGACGGCTTCGCAAAAGCGAGGTTGCCTCTTAGAGGGCGGTCTACGGCGCTCTGCTGACGCTTCCACGCCTACATATGCAAACGCTTCTGGGCTCACGAAAGAAGACGTCCGTTGAAAGCTGCCTTGTACCCCGACGCGTTTCTCGGAGTTAGGTCCAGGGAACGGTCCCTGTGCGATCACACGCAGCCTTGAGATGGCTCAGCTCTTTTCGATCGTCAGGGAGGACGTTTCTCGGAGTTAGGTCCAGGGAAAGGTAGTAAAGCGTACGGCACTTTCATGATGCTTCCACACCCACTTTTGGAAATGCTTCTCTCTCCAGGATACATGAAGATGCTAGTGGCGAGTCGCTGTATACGCAGACTTGCTTTTCCCAGGTCAGTACATGGCACTCTCCTTATTCACTCACGCACGCGCGCGCGCGCGTGCCCTCACACACACACACACACACACACACACACACACACACACACAGAGTTGAACATGTTTCTGTCTCGTCAGGAAAGAAGGTGATCGTTGAGAGACGGTTTCTCGCCGATGCTTTTGGTTTCTTGCTTTTTTCCCCCCGGAGAGAGAAGTGTAGCCGCTTTTTCCCTAGGCTTCCGTACACACTCTTGAGAAGCCTTCCGTCAGCCAGAAACAAGCCATGAGTTGAAAGAGGCGTTCCACGCAGACCGCCTTCTCAGAGCGAAGCCTGTCACACTTTTCCTTGTGAAGTAAACTAGAGAGATACAAATACTTTCTCAATGATTGCTTTAACAAAAAAGGACTAAATATCCCAATCAGAAAACATAGACTGTAAAGAGGAAGCAAGACCCATCTCTATGCTGCCTAGCAGAGAATCACTTCAGACCTAAAAATAAAAGCAGATTGGAAGTAATGGGACACAAAACCATTTATCATGCAAATGGAAGTGAAAAGAAAGTTGGAGTCGTAATATTTTTATGAGACAAAATAAACTGAATTGTGGGGAAGATGGCAGAGTAGAAGGACCCTAAACTCACCTCATCCCACAGATACAACTAGGTAACACTCACACCAGAGTCACCCAGAAATGGACCTTCAGATTTCCCCACAAAACTATACAACTAAATGGAGAGAGGGAATCACATCAAAGATGATAGGAAGGACAAGGACTCTGTAGGAATCTAAAGCCCATATTTCTGACCACCAGAGGGAGGGAACCACAGTCACAGAGGGGCCAGAAACAAACTACTACACCGGGGAGCCTCTAAAGTGTAGAGACATCCTCATAGCTTATGGCTTTGAAAATCAGAAGGGATGACATTTGTGAGCGTATACAACCAGCAGACTTAAAGCTTGGAACTTTTAAAAATCAGCTGTCTCAGCTCTGAGAGAGCACAGAAGGTGATAGGAAGCTGAGATCTGTCCTTAAAGATTAAGCAGAGCAAAGAGTGTGGAGAAGCTTGGGTGAAGCAGGTTGAAAGGTGCTTGAGGATTAAACAAGGGAGACATAGTTCCTGAACTCAGAGTTTGCTAAGGGACTTGTCCAGGAACAAAGGAGCTGGCAGGTGCCATTTCCCTCTATGGCCCCTCATTATAGACACACACCTACCTGCAAGACCAAGCACAATCTAGCAATCACTAACTTGCATAAACCATGGCCCATCCCCACACCTACCACACCTGCTTCAGTCCCAGTGCTGTGGATACCCTCCCTGATAAGACCCACACAATCCTTGACAACAATATGTCTCCCCATCACCCACAGAACACGCATGCATCTTGTTAAAACAGCACACCCCATGTGTTGTGCACAATGACACAGTCCAGATCCAGTCTCTGTTGTTGCTATGCATTACCTTCAGAGGAGAACCAGCATCACCAAGTGAAAAATGTATGTTCTGCCCCGTATTTTCAAGAACAAGCAATATATCTGACCTTCCTAACAGAGAGATATTCTCTGAGAAGTAGGCCAAATGAGCAGACAGAGGACTATGTCCTAAACGAAAGAAGAGGACAAAGCCACAGCAAGAGACCTAAACAAAATGGATATAAGGAACATGCCTGACAGAAAATTTAAGATAACAATTATAAAGATACTCACTGGGGAAATGAAAAGAGGGAGGACATCAGAAGGGGGAACATCATTGAGACTCTTAACAAAGAGATATGAAAGAAATAATCAGAGATGTGGAACACAAGAAATGAAATGAAGAATATACTAGATAGAATAATTAGCAGGATGGACGAAGCAGAGGAACAAATTAATGAACTAGAAGACAGTAATGGAAAGTAATCAAGCGGAAAAAATGAGAGGAAAAAGAAGTATGCAAAAATGAGAAGAGACTTATGGAATTCAGTGACTCCATCCAGTGTAACAACACCCACATGAGAGGGATCCCAGAAGGTGAAAAGGGGGAAAAGGGGGCAGAAAATCTATTTGACCAAAGAAGAGCTGAAAACTTAACCTAATCTGGTGAAGGAAACCTATACAAATCCATAAGGCATAGAGATCCCCTCCCACAAAATCAACCTAAGGAGGTCCACATCAAGATACATAGTAATCCAAATGGGAAAAGGTAGTGATAAAGAAAAAACATTTAAAGCAGCAAGATAAAAGAAGACAGGTAACATGCAAGGGAAAGCCCATAAAGCTATCAGCTGAGTTTTCAGCAGAAACTATGCAGGACAGAAGAAAGTGGCGTTAAATATTCAAAGTGCTGAATGAGAAAAATCTGCAGCAAGGAATAATTTATCCAGCAAGCCTATCCTTCAGAAAAGAAGGGGAGAAAAAGAGTTTCTTAGCCACACAAACTAAAAGAGTTCATGACCACTAAATTAACTACAAAAAATATTGAAGGGGACACTATGAGTGGAAAAAAATCGTAAGTGAGAGTATGACAATAATGAATCAAGGAAGCAGTAAAAATAAGTATTTCTGTAAAAATCAGTTAAGGGATTCACAAAATAAAAGTATGTAAAATATGAAAACATATACCCTAACACATGAGGAGGAGTCAACAGTGGGTTTGAACTTAAACAACATTCAACTTAATATAGACTGAAAAGGCTATATATATTCCAGGGGGTCACCACAAACCCAAACCTCTAATACACATGCAAAAGATAAAGGGAAAGAAATTCAAGAATATCATTAAAGAAAACGAGCAAACCATGAGAGAGAGAGCAAGAGAAGAAAGGATCAGAGAAAAACTACACAAAAAACTATGAAACAAGTAACAAAACATCAATAAATACATGTCTAATGATAATTAGTTTAAATGTAAATGGACTAAATGCTCCAAGCAAAAGAGCATGACAGAGTTTGTATATATATATAAAAGATTTCACACCTAAAGACACCTGCAGATAGAAATTAAGAGATGGAGAAACATTAATCATGCAAGTGGATGTCAAAAGAAGTCAGAGTAGCAATCCTTATATCAGACAAAATAGACTTTTTTAACATTGAAATTGAATTAGCCAACATAGAGTACACCAGTAATTTCAAATGTAGCGTTCCACAATTCATCAGTTGTGTATAACACCCAGTGTTCATCACATCACATGCATTCCTTAATGCCCATCACACAGTTACTCCATCTCCCCACCCACCTTTCCTCCAGCAACCCTCAGTTTGTTTCCAATAGTTGGGAACCTGTCATGGATTTTCTTCCTCTCTGGTTTCTTCGCATTCATTTTCCCTCCCTTCCCCTATGATCCTCTGTGCTGTTCCTTCTATTCCACATATGAGTAAAACCATATAATAATTGTTTTTCTCTGACTGACTTATTTTGCTCAGCATAATACCCTCCAGTGCCTTCCACATCGATATGCTAAATATTGATCCTTTCTGATGGCTGAGTCATATTCCATTGTATATGTATATACCATGTTTTCTTTATCCATTTATCTGTCGATGGATGTCTTGGTTCCTTCCACGGTTTGGCTATTGTGGACAATGTCGCTATAAACATTCGGGGTGCAGTTGCCCCTTCAGATCACTACATTTGTAGCTTTGGGGTAAATAAAATTGCTGGGTTGTAAGGGAGCTCTCTTTTAAGTTCTTGAGGAACCTCCATATTGTTTTCCAAAGTGGCTGTACCAGTTTTCATTCCCACTTAGAAGTGTAAGAGAGTTCCCCTTTCTCCTCACCAACATTTGTTATTTCTTCGCTTGTTAACTTTTGCAATTCTGACTGGTATGAAGTGGTATCTCATTGTCATTTGGATTTCTTTTTCCCCATGCCAAGTGATGTTGAGCAGTTTGTCAAATGTCTGTTGGCCATTTGTGTGTCTTCTTTGGAGAAATATCTGTTCATATCTTCTGCCCATTTCTTGACTCGCTTATTTGTTTTTTGGGTGTTGAGTTTGGGTGTTGAACGGTAGTAAAGCGTACGGCACTTTCATGATGCTTCCACATCCACTTTTGGAAATGCTTCTCTCTCAAGGATACCTGAAGATGTTAGTGGAGAGTTGCCGTATACGCAGACTTGCTTTTCCCAGGTGAGTGCATGGCACATTCCTTATTCACTCACGCGCGCGCGCGCGCGCACACACACACACACACACACACACACACACAGAGTTGAACATGTTTCTATCTCGTCAGGAAAGGAGGTGTTCGTTGAGAGACGGTTTCTCGCCAATGCTTTTGGGTGCTTGCCCTTTTCCACCCGGAGAGTGAAGTGTATGCGCTTTTTGCCTAGGCTTCCGTACACACCCTTGAGAAGCCTTCCCTCAGCCAGAAACAAGCCGTGAGTTGAAAGAGGCGTTCCACACAGACCTCCTTCTCAGAGCGAAGCCTGTCACACTTTTCCTTGGGCCTCCACACGCACTTTAGAAAAACTTCCTCCGGGAAGCTGTGAGTTGAACGACGGGTTTCCTACAGCGGTTTTCCGTGGGGGTAAGGATATATGGCACTTGGCCTTAGGCTTCCACGCACACATTGGAAAGGCTTCTCTCTTCGTGAAACAAGATGTGCGCTGAACGTTGCGTTCTGCGCAGGCTTGGTTTTCACACATCAGCCCATGGTACTTTCCCTAGGCTTCCACACGCGCAGTGAGTATCCCTTCCCTAAACCTGAACCAAGACGCGGGGGAAAGCTGCCTTCTACACCACCTTCTTTTCCGAGTTTCGTATAGAACCCTTGCGTTGTGCTTCCACATCCACTTTTGTCACTGCTTCGATATATCCTCCGGAGAGGGGTTCGCTTGAAAGACGGTCTCCCTCCGTCACGCTTTCAAGGAGTTAAGGATAGGGCACTCTCCTTATGCCTGCACACGTCCACTTGCAATCTCGACTGACTTCATGACCCCGTCCAATGCTACGCTGAAAGTCCCATTGCGCGCGGCCTTGTTGTAAGAGATGAGGACAGGGCACGGCACGTTCCTTGTGCTTCCACCACGACTATATAAAAGGCTCCCGTCTCCAAGGCAAAGGATGTCAGGTGCAAGACGGCTTCTCAAAAGCGAGGTTGCCTCTTAGAGGGCGGTCTACGGCGCTCTGCTGACGCTTCCACGCCTACATATGCAAACTCTTCTGGGCTCACGAAAGAAGACGTCCGTTGAAAGCTGCCTTGTACCCCGACGCGTTTCTCGGAGTTAGGTCCAGGGAACGGTCCCTGTGCGATCACACGCAGCCTTGAGATGGCTCAGCTCTTTTCGATCGTCAGGGAGGACGTTTCTCGGAGTTAGGTCCAGGGAAAGGTAGTAAAGCGTACGGCACTTTCATGATGCTTCCACACCCACTTTTGGAAATGCTTCTCTCTCCAGGATACCTGAAGATGCTAGTGGCGAGTCGCCGTAGACGCAGACTTGCTTTTCCCAGGTCAGTACATGGCACTCTCCTTATTCACTCACGCACGCGCGCGCGCGCGTGCCCTCACACACACACACACACACACACACACACACACACACACACACACAGAGTTGAACATGTTTCTGTCTCGTCAGGAAAGAAGGTGATCGTTGAGAGACGGTTTCTCGCCGATGCTTTTGGGTTCTTGCTTTTTTCCCCCTGGAGAGAGAAGTGTAGCCGCTTTTTCCCTAGGCTTCCGTACAAACCCTTGAGAAGCCTTCCGTCAGCCAGAAACAAGCCATGAGTTGAAAGAGGCGTTCCACGCAGACCTCCTTCTCAGAGCGAAGCCTGTCACACTTTTCCTTGTGAAGTAAACTAGAGAGATACAAATACTTTCTCAATGATTGCTTTAACAAAAAAGGACTAAATATCCCAATCAGAAAACATAGACTGTAAAGAGGAAGCAAGACACATCTCTATGCTGCCTACCAGAGAATCACTTCAGACCTAAAAATAAAAGCAGATTGGAAGTAATGGGACACAAAACCATTTATCATGCAAATGGAAGTGAAAAGAAAGTTGGAGTCGTAATATTTTTATGAGACAAAATAAACTGAATTGTGGGGAAGATGGCAGAGTAGAAGGACCCTAAACTCACCTCATCCCACAGATACAACTAGGTAACACTCACACCAGAGTCACCCAGAAATGGACCTTCAGATTTCCCCACAAAACTATACAACTAAATGGAGAGAGGGAATCACATCAAAGATGGTAGGAAGGACAAGGACTCTGTAGGAATCTAAACCCCATATTTCTGACCACCAGAGGGAGGGAACCACAGTCACAGAGGGGCCAGAAACAAACTACTACACCGGGGAGCCTCTAAAGCGTAGAGACATCCTCATAGCTTATGGCTTTGAAAATCAGAAGGGATGACATTTGTGAGCGTATACAACCAGCAGACTTAAAGCTTGGAACTTTTAAAAATCAGCTGTCTCAGCTCTGAGAGAGCACAGAAGGTGATAGGAAGCTGAGATCTGTCCTTAAAGATTAAGAAGAGCAAAGAGTGTGGAGAAGCTTGGGTGAAGCAGGTTGAAAGGTGCTTGAGGATTAAACAAGGGAGACATAGTTCCTGAACTCAGAGTTTGCTAAGGGACTTGTCCAGGAACAAAGGAGCTGGCAGGTGCCATTTCCCTCTACGGCCCCTCATTATAAACACACAGCTACCTGCAAGACCAAGCACAATCTAGCAATCACTAACTTGCATAAACCATGGCCCATCCCCACACCTACCACACCTGCTTCAGTCCCAGTGCTGTGGATACCCTCCCTGATAAGACCCACACAATCCTTGACAACAATATGTCTCCCCATCACCCACAGAACACGCATGCGTCTTGTTAAAACAGCACACCCCATGTGTTGTGCACAATGACACAGTCCAGATCCAGTCTCTGTTGTTGCTATGCATTACCTTCAGAGGAGAACCAGCATCACCAAGTGAAAAATGTATGTTCTGCCCCGTATTTTCAAGAACAAGCAATATATCTGACCTTCCTAACAGAGAGATATTCTCTGAGAAGTAGGCCAAATGAGCAGACAGAGGACTATGTCCTAAACGAAAGAAGAGGACAAAGCCACAGCAAGAGACCTAAACAAAATGGATATAAGGAACATGCCTGACAGAAAATTTAAGATAACAATTATAAAGATACTCACTGGGGAAATGAAAAGAGGGAGGACATCAGAAGGGGGAACATCATTGAGACTCTTAACAAAGAGATATGAAAGAAATAATCAGAGATGTGGAACACAAGAAATGAAATGAAGAATATACTAGATAGAATAATTAGCAGGATGGACGAAGCAGAGGAACAAATTAATGAACTAGAAGACAGTAATGGAAAGTAATCAAGCGGAACAAATGAGAGGAAAAAGTAGTATGCAAAAATGAGAAGAGACTTAGGGAATTCAGTGACTCCATCCAGTGTAACAACACCCACATGAGAGGGATCCCAGAAGGTGAAAAGGGGGAAAAGGGGGCAGAAAATCTATTTGACCAAAGAAGAGCTGAAAACTTAACCTAATCTGGTGAAGGAAACCTATACAAATCCATAAGGCATAGAGATCCCCTCCCACAAAATCAACCTAAGGAGGTCCACATCAAGATACATAGTAATCCAAATGGGAAAAGGTAGTGATAAAGAAAAAACATTTAAAGCAGCAAGATAAAAGAAGACAGTTAACATGCAAGGGAAAGCCCATAAATCTATCAGCTGAGTATTCAGCAGAAACTATGCAGGACAGAAGAAAGTGGCGTTAAATATTCAAAGTGCTGAAGGAGAAAAATCTGCAGCAAGGAATAATTTATCCAGCAAGCCTATCCTTCAGAAAAGAAGGGGAGAAAAAGAGTTTCTTAGCCACACAAACTAAAAGAGTTCATGACCACTAAATTAACTACAAAAAATATTGAAGGGGACACTATGAGTGGAAAAAAATCGTAAGTGAGAGTATGACAATAATGAATCAAGGAAGCAGTAAAAATAAGTATTTCTGTAAAAATCAGTTAAGGGATTCACAAAATAAAAGTATGTAAAATATGAAAACATATACCCTAACACATGAGGAGGAGTCAACAGTGGGTTTGAACTTAAACAGCATTCAACTTAATATGGACTGAAAAGGCTATATATAATCCAGGGGGTCACCACAAACCCAAACCTCTAATACACATGCAAAAGATAAAGGGAAAGAAATCCAAGAATATCATTAAAGAAAACGAGCAAACCATGAGAGAGAGAGCAAGAGAAGAAAGGATCAGAGAAAAACTACACAAAAAACTATGAAACAAGTAACAAAACATCAATAAATACATGTCTAATGATAATTAGTTTGAATGTAAATGGACTAAATGCTCCAAGCAAAAGAGCATGACAGAGTTTGTATATATATATAAAAGATTTCACACCTAAAGACACCTGCAGATGGAAATTAAGAGATGGAGAAACATTAATCATGCAAGTGGATGTCAAAAGAAGTCAGAGTAGCAATCCTTATATCAGACAAAATAGACTTTTTTAACATTGAAATTGAATTAGCCAACAGAGAGTACACCAGTAATTTCAAATGTAGCGTTCCACAATTCATCAGTTGTGTATAACACCCAGTGTTCATCACATCACATGCATTCCTTAATGCCCATCACACAGTTACTCCATCTCCCCACCCACCTTTCCTCCAGCAACCCTCAGTTTGTTTCCAATAGTTGGGAACCTGTCATGGATTTTCTTCCTCTCTGGTTTCTTCGCATTCATTTTCCCTCCCTTCCCCTATGATCCTCTGTGCTGTTCCTTCTATTCCACATATGAGTAAAACCATATAATAATTGTTTTTCTCTGACTGACTTATTTTGCTCAGCATAATACCCTCCAGTGCCTTCCACATCGATATGCTAAATATTGATCCTTTCTGATGGCTGAGTCATATTCCATTGTATATGTATATACCATGTTTTCTTTATCCATTTATCTGTCGATGGATGTCTTGGTTCCTTCCACGGTTTGGCTATTGTGGACAATGTCGCTATAAACATTCGGGGTGCAGTTGCCCCTTCAGATCACTACATTTGTAGCTTTGGGGTAAATAAAATTGCTGGGTTGTAAGGGAGCTCTCTTTTAAGTTCTTGAGGAACCTCCATATTGTTTTCCAAAGTGGCTGTACCAGTTTTCATTCCCACTTAGAAGTGTAAGAGAGTTCCCCTTTCTCCTCACCAACATTTGTTATTTCTTCGCTTGTTAACTTTTGCAATTCTGACTGGTATGAAGTGGTATCTCATTGTCATTTGGATTTCTTTTTCCCCATGCCAAGTGATGTTGAGCAGTTTGTCAAATGTCTGTTGGCCATTTGTGTGTCTTCTTTGGAGAAATATCTGTTCATATCTCCTGCCCATTTCTTGACTCGCTTATTTGTTTTTTGGGTGTTGAGTTTGGGTGTTGAACGGTAGTAAAGCGTACGGCACTTTCATGATGCTTCCACACCCACTTTTGGAAATGCTTCTCTCTCAAGGATACCTGAAGATGTTAGTGGAGAGTTGCCGTATACGCAGACTTGCTTTTCCCAGGTGAGTGCATGGCACATTCCTTATTCAGTCACGCGCGCGCGCGCGCACACACACACACACACACACACACACACACACACACAGAGTTGAACATGTTTCTGTCTCGTCAGGAAAGGAGGTGTTCGTTGAGAGACGGTTTCTCGCCAATGCTTTT